>NW_008752018.1:117546-168046 GCF_000715545.1 Opisthorchis viverrini | reverse complement strand
TCCAGATCGCCTGAGTGAATGTCTGGAGGTATAGGCACCTCGGAATGATTGTGGTAAGCCAGCACTAAGTCCCCTCCCCGTCCACCTTTACTCTTTTCTTTACAATAAGGCTTTCAATTAAATCATGGTTGTACGGCAGTGAAGCATTTGTGTTGAACACTGATGTCATACTGTTGACGATGATGATGACGATGATGCTTAGCCGAATGGGGTTGATAAGATTCGAGAAAGCTGGAAGTTTAGGAAGTCCTTTTGGGTAATATGGGCTTAGCAAAGTCAAAGACAAAGCGAACCGATGACAGATGGCAGAAACACGGCTGCCTCGCCCAGTGGTCCGTGGCATTCGGAGTTCGAAATGGTTGAACATCGCACCAACAATCAATGAGCAAAGTCAAGCGACTTACATCTTAGAGGTCAAATCGTTCGCTAGTTTGCTCTAATCAGCGGCTTTGCCTTTGGTTCTCCCCTCCTTGAGGATACCATCTTTAGTGTGGAAACTTTGAGCAGGCCTGTTGCATCAACTTAATCAGTATTCGCCAGAAAGTGCACATAAACTGTTCTTCAACAGGACACGTATGAAATCGAGCTGGAAGTTCTCAGTGGGACCTGACTGTATGTTCTGTTGCTTAACTGGTTCGAAAAACGTCTGTCGCATTGTTCCGTTAAGCACTGTGACATACCAGAACATGACCATCACAACCTTTCATTGATTGTTCCAATCCAGACTACTGGTCGCTTTCTCATCGCCCTGTCCAGCTGTTCTTTTTCATTTAAGGCCATTTAATGACAGTTTAAATAGCATATCTGAACTGAGAAAAAGTACAAATGTGTGCATTACCGAACGTCAAAACTGCAGTTATTCATCCTTCATGTAAAGGCTGAGCGAGAGTACGTGAATACCTTGGCTAGGTCCACTAATGAAGTGAAGTGATGAATCCCGAGTGCCTGTCCATCACATTTCTGAGTTCTTAGAACTCCAGGGTTCTTTTCGTAGACAGTCCTTCACTGAAACCTACCTAACCGTCGACTCACTCCCCGTGATGAAAATGGTCCGTGCACCATACGATCATCGGCAGCGAACCGGTGGCAAATCAAACAATTGCACAGGAATGAGTCGCATGTTAATTCAGGTGGATAAAGTTTGCTTTGGAGTGTATCAGTTCTTTGTTGAGATATGATATTACCTTGCGTGATAAAGAGCACTTGGATGACATGACTAGAAAGAGCGCAACAAACCGTACTGGAACAACCAAATGTACGACATCAAGAAGCACGATTTGATTTGCTTCAATATGCATAAATTAACTGCGTTGAAAACCGTTTGTCTCGGGGAATTTCTAAGAGTATTCTGTTGAGGCGACATTCCGCAAGTGGAGTCTGTCCACAGATGCTTCAACGTGTTGGCCACCATCAGCAGTGCGCCATTCTTAGAAGGATTCGAATCCGTGAGCTTCCATCTCGTGGTCGAAGATGATCGATCGGTCACAAGCGGCTGGCCAGCAGTGTGACTAACCCTAAATTGAGCAACTCACTGGGCTAAATTATAGTCGGAGTGGGCTGTCGAAGAGTTTTCAGCAAACTTATGAGTAGTTTCCTTTATGAAAATATACTGCGATATCTGGAATATCGTGCCAACTGAAACATGAGGCGGCCTGTGTGCAGCACATTCAGTTGAAGAACATCATAAACCAGAGATTCAGTTGAGTCCCTCGTGAAAACCAAATTGATTTGCAAATGAGTGCACTTCTCGAAAACTGCCCAATTTGGGTTCAAGTAGAACATAAGGTTGACGGAAACTCGGGGACTGCACCTACCTGATGAGCCCCAATTCGGGCGAAACCGGTCGTGGGCTGTCGAAGAGTTTTCAGCAACCGTGTGAGTAGTTTGCTTTATAAAGTCGGAGTGATTTATTTTCATTTGGTGTCTATCTTGGACGATTTGCCACTCATTTGTCGGACTAAATTAATCAACTATAAATACTTTATCTAAAAGAAAACAATCAAGCAACTCATGAACACACTTCCCAAGTCAGTGAGTTGAATTTCCCCTCAAACATGCCTCAGACATTTTCGGAAATAACTTGTTAATATTCCAGCTATCACTTCTCCTAGTGGGTGACCTCCGACTGGGGTTACCCTTTCGATTCCATCCTCGCAACCTCCATCATGGTGACGATGGCTCAGAAGTGGCCTCTGTTCGACGTCACTGGAAGCTATGTACCCGTTCAAAGCCAGAAGGTTGAATCTTGGTCGTCACCCCACTCATTCGCCAGCATTTCAGTCGTGTTTTCCGTTGCCCAAGCCCACGTCATAGTGTGTTGGAAAAACTTCAGATGGATCTGAATATTGGTGGTTCCAAAACCGTACCATGGAGCTATCGGTGTGATCATGGAGAAAGTAGACAACTGTATGACTAAAACCCAAGACACTCTGTCAGATATACGGAAATTCAATGAATATTTTTCGTGGGAAAAGAAAACGGCTCGTAACCTCATTCGTATCCACCTTCCAGTGTTGAAAAAGGATGACGGGTTTCAGATGTTCATCGGAATTCTTTGCCGTCGAACCTGATGAGTTGAATGATTTGTGCACCGAAGAGTGGAATCCTATGGATGCATGCAGCTCCTCCTTCTACTGTTCACCAGCATCAAGTTTCAATTTCGGAGGCGTGAAGGATGTGGTCCTCCTTTGTCTACGTAGCAAGCTTTGACGTGAATATACCCGGTCAGTGTCATGTCCACAATATCGCTCTCGCCAACCTAACAGAGAAAGGTGAGCGAGGCCGACAGCGTGAATGTCCGGTAACGAGGTTACGTGGACCTGTCAGTCAGGTGTAGACACCAGAGCCTAATCGAAAACATGCTGTTTTGGACCAGATAGGCGTGAAGCTGTACATGTTGGTTATATATCATGTAAGATGATAGCTGACCGGCCAGTCATATGTGTGGATGGGACGGGACCAACTATATGAGGGTAAGGGGAAAAAACATTCACAGTCCGAGTTCTTAATGAAAGCCCTATTGGTTGGGTTGGAATACCGCGTCCTGCGTACCCGCTGTGGGCTGAAAAGACCACTCTGAAACTCAGTCAGCTGGATGAGTGGCACAATTGTGTGGACAGCACGATGGCCCAGTGTCGTTGAACTTGTTGTGTCCCATATGTAATCAAGAGGCCACCGAATGCAAAGACAAGAGAAGACTATACTTGCAACTGAAAGGTGATTGGCCACGGATGATGATTGGAAAACAACTCCCAAAAATTTAAGAACTTCCCGTTGTGTATGGTATTGTAGTGCTGTTAGTAGGAATTCAGCGCCAATACCGCTCGCAGTTAGGCGCTTCTATGGCCAAAAAGCCCATTCCGCAGGCGATTGGCCAGAAGATCGGGTTGTCTGACCGCTTAGCACCAAGATGATCGCTGATTGGCCGAGGTTCTGGACCCAACAAACAATCGTGATCCAGTGTCCGCCGAATGCCAGTTGCCAATACAGCATCTAGAAGTTGTGAGGATTTCTAGAATGTTGCCGCCGCATATAATTTATACATGGCACGCTGTACAATTGTTTGGACCTGGCTTTGGACGTTAATACACGTGGTACATCTTTGGCGGTTATTTTGACAAGAACACCATACTGGAAGGTTTAACCAAAGAACTACGCTGAGAAAACGCCATTATTACAATTGGCGAACGGGAACCCAAGATGTCCATAGAATTTAATCAGCTTCCAGAATTATTGCAGAAGAAGTTTGAAGATGCGCAGCTGAAGTTCATTGAACCACTGACTCAGAGACGGCATATCCAGACACCAACAACCAGTACCAGTGAGTCTTCTGTCTCTTCAGCTGATGCAGTCGCAGCCCCAATCACGGAGTTCACATTCAACCATCTTTCTGATCACATTTTCGACTTATGGTTCCAGCGGTCAGAAGGCAAGTTCAAAGCTGATTTTTCCAAGTTGGATGACAAATGGAAAGTCAGATTATTGCTGCGCAAACTCGTCACACCGGAGCACGAAGGGTATACAAACTTCATTCTCCCCAAACTGCCTCGCGATTTCAGCTTCCATGAAACGGCCAGAGTACTGTCCCAGATAGTTGGGACAGATTAAACATCACTGTCCAATATCCATTACCAATGCCTCAAGCTGGTCACGTTTACCGATGTGGCAGATCTCGAATGCAAGCGTTTTAAGCTCAGATCAATGACGGAGAATCACTTCAAGTTTCTCATTTTTTTATCCGGTCTCCAGTCCTTTCCAGATGCTGACATCCGAACCAGGCTGCTTAAAAGAATTGAACAGGATGCCGAAATGACGTCGCAGAGCCTTATCACCTGATCATCCTGAAGCACGACACGGCTATGGTCAGTCAATCACCTGCCACTTCCAGCAGCTTTATCTACGCAGTATACTTCAGTGTCCCAAAGCAGTCCAAAAACAAGCCCTATCAGAAACATAACAAGCCTCCTACACTTTTCTGGCATTGTGGTGATTGGAATGTTACCCGTTATTGCCGGTTTAGGCGTCATAAATGTTTCAGGTACAATCGTCGTAGCCACAAGCAGGATTAATGTCAATCTCAGATGCTGCAGTCACAAGCATTCGAGAGTGCAGCTCTCAAATCGCGGTCCAACTCGGTGACGGCGACATTCAAAGTTGACTTTGCTTGCCGGAGGAAGTTTGTGACGGCTCGCATCAGCAGCGTTCCAGTTCGTTTGCAGCTTGCCACGGACTCCGAAATCGCGTTGCTCAGTGAACGAACGTAGAAACGAGTCAGTGAACCTCATGTGAAACCGACTGAATATTGGGACCGTAACACTTATGGCGGTAAGCTGAAATTGACTGGCGAGGTTGACTGCTCCGTAAGCTTCAATGGCTCGTCGACACAGGCCACCCGACGTCACGCCGCAAACTTGATCTCATTGGGCCTGAATTTGCTGGAAAAGCCGATTAATTCTATTTGCAACCTCACGCAAGCAGCACTCAGAGGTGTCCACGAACGAACTCATTTTCCGAAGCGTTCACTTGAGGACCTCATACAATGCCATGAATCCATATTTGCCGACGGGCCTGGACGGCGGGCAAAAGTGAGAGCGGCGCTGTGCCTGCTCACCAATGCCGAACCAGGTATCGGGTCAAAATGCCCAACACTGTATGCAACGTTGCCCATAGTCAAACAGGAACTGGAACGACTGCAGAAGGCAACCGACTAACAACTCTGCGTGGGCCGCACCGATTGTATCTATGAATGAGGGTGATGGGACCATCCGGTTGTGCGCGAATTTCTCCCCCGGTTTCAGTGCTGCACTTGATACCAATGGATACCCTCAGCCTTTTCCAGACAATTCGTTTGCGAAACTGAATGGAAGGAATGTTTCCAAAGGATTGACTTGGGTGAGGCTCATCTCCAGGTTGAAGTTGAGGAACAATCCCAGGAACTTTCGAACATCAATCCACATCACTGTCTGTTCCAGTATACATGACTACATTCGGTGTCAAGACAGCGCCAGACGTATTCCACCAGATCATGGATACGACGCTGAAGGATGTCCCAGGCGTTGCCGCTTATTTGGACGATTTCATCGTCATGGAATCCAACCCTGACGAATTGTGGCAGTGCACTGATTACATGCTTGGTCGTAATCAAAGTGTATGGCTTTATAGTATGCCAACAAAATGCGCTTTCTTCATGCGGTCGATGGAGTACCTCTGTTTCATCATTGACGAGCATGACCGCCGTCATCGACGCCATCAAATGCATGCCAGCACCCATAGACCTAACATCCATCAGGTGCTTCCTCAGCTTGTCAGTCACTGCAGCTCGGTTCTGCCTGCCATGCAATGCCTCAGAGGCCCACTGTACCAGCTGCTCACCAGGGACTACAAGTGGACATGGTCCGAAGAATGCCAAGGTGCCTTTGGCTCTGTGAAACCCATGCTGAGTTCTCATATGCTTCTCACTCACTAGGATCCGTCACTAGAAATCGTTGCGGTGTCGGATGCTTCGAACTATGGAATCGGCGTAGGGAATTCACATGCATTTTCCGACAGCAGCCAGAAAGCTAATGCACATGCGACCAGATCCTTGATACCAGCCGGACGCAACTTCAGTCAGGTAGGAGAAGAAGCTTTGGCGATCGCGTTTGCCGTCAAAAAGCTTCAAAAAATTCTCTACGGCTTTCATTTATTTTGCTGATCAATCACAAGCCGCTTCTTACTGTGTTTGGCTCAAAGAAGAGGATCCTGGTGTATACCGCTAACTGTCTCCAGCGATGAGCCAATCTGCTTCTGGGATAAGAATTTAAGATCAAGTACCAGTCCACCACCAGCCTCGGAAAAGCTGACGCACTGTCGCGCCTCACTGATTCCTGTAGGTCACAACCAGAGGATACTGTAGTTGCAACGATTGCCTTGGAACCGCGGAGGTGAACCGCGTAGTGTCGGAAGCAGTTCGTATTCTCTCAGTGACTGCTGGCATGGTCCGCCAGACTATCAACCAAGACTCTGTGCTACTACAGGTCGTCAGGTACCACTACAATTAATGACCACGTACCTGCCAAAAATAAGAGTTTACTTCAACCGCCGTGTTGAATCTCGAAACTTGAATCTTGAAACTTGACGTTATGATGATTCCCCCATTCATTTGCTTACTCCACCTATGTACTTTTGATCTCCAGTTGTTTTGCCTATTCGTACCCGGCACACACCTTGCCACTCACCTTTCCGACACTTGTGTATTGACATGTGTGTCTGTGTGTGAATGTGCGCTGCTGACCTACTTACCCATTTGCGTTCATGTCTCGTTTGCTGAGCCTGCCTTGACTTGTTTTCTCATGGGCGCCGCGTGATCGCACGTCCAATGAGAATCACGAGACCGTCGTCGTCGGAAGGGACGACTTCAACCCGCGCTACTGAGCCGTCATTCCGCTCGCCGTTGTTTGCTGTGCGGATGTTGACACTGCACTGTGCCGGTCAGTGACAGACCTGTGAACTTGTTGACGCTACGAACGTGAACAATTGAGGTTTGTTGTACACATTTGCTTACCCTTGTGTAAATAGTACCGTAGAATTATGAACCCAATTCTTCCTTTTGATATTCGGGATTGTTGAACCTACGCGTCACTCGAAGTTCCATATCGGGATCCTTAACACGCCGTGACTCATTGTTACTAGCCAATGCATAATTTTTATTTTCAGAACGCTTTGTCATTAAAAAAGAACGACTATCAGCCGTCTAGAATCAGTTTCACTAAAGACATCCAAGCAGAAAGAATTCCTCTGATCAGAGTTACGTTTACTGGCCACTGATGCATTCCCAGATTGAGCAATTCTCCAAACCTTGCCTATGGAGCGGTGAAGGATCCAAATCACCCATGAAAACCTACCTTCGGTGGTGACCACAGCTGACCGAATGCTGGTCTCATCTTCCCATCGACTACATGGGTCCAGTTTGTGGTAGACGCTTACAGCAAGTGGCCAGAAGCGCTTCCGATAAACAGCCTCACAATTGTCACTACGATCTTGGAACGCCGGCGATTATGTCGTTCCAAAGATATTATGGATTTGCATCGTATTAGGGCCGTATTCCTCATATTTCTGATGTTAAAACGTATTATGAGAGGCTTTCCTCAGTGCGTGCCTCTGAAGAGAGTTTGTCTTGTTTTGCGAAACACACCCCGTTGGCAAACCAGTTTGGTCTAAATGGTAGACTCAACTGAATCCCAACTGATGTGATATGATGTTCCTCAACTGAGTGTACTGCACAAAAATGACCTTATGCTCAAGTTGGGGTGATAAAAGACATACTACAGTGCATTTTCTTGAACGGGACCACTTGTTAGGTTGCAGGCGACTCCTCAACAGCTCAGGTAGAACACAGGCTTGACAGAAACTCGGGAACTGTGCCCATCTGCTCAGCCTCAAGAAGAATGGAACGCTAGCCGACAAGAGCCGTTAATTGACACTCAACACTGATCTAGTTTGAAGAGGACTTACTGATTGGTTCCCCGTCTGTCTTATAACCTCGCCAATTTGGTGACCTGTTCACTTGGCTTGATGAAGCTTTTGTGTCAAAAGCGAAACCGTTGCCCAATAAAAACTACTGATTGTTTACCAAGCTCTTCTGAAAGAATGAAACCGGTTGTTGGTTGTCGGAAAAATTTCAGTAACTTAGGAGCGGTGTTACTACGAGCGTGTTCTTTGTTGTGTTTTGGAGTTGAAAGGCCAAACAGTACCGGTCTCAGAGATGTTCATAAAGTCTAAGTTGGTCTTTTGCAACGACATGTACCAATGGCAAGGCTACCAGAAATCAGTTGCATTAATTTTCGCTGGCCAACCCAACGTTAAGTGAATTTGCTGGACTCACAGTCCGTGCTAGGTGTCTGGGTCGGCTGTAATAAACGTAGGCTATTCGGTCCAGCCTGATTACTCTTTCGACCTTACTAAACATGCGTGTTGTTGGTGGCCAACGGAGCTAATCGTGGCTGTAGAACATCTTGCATCGCCACCTATGAATTTGGAAAAGCCCAGCTTTAAAGCATCCACAGTTCTTTCATTCGAAGCCTTACCCTGTGATATTAAACTGAATACTCATATAAAAGTGCTGGTATGAGCAGATCAAACTATTAGAGCCCCACATCCATTAATAGCACCGGTTGGTTCAAATAGAGGTTAATCGGCTTTGCACACTCTGGTATGAACGAACACCTATCAGGTGGTGTCGTGTTCTCATTAAAGTAGATGGGCACTTGGGGAGAAGAACTAGCTCGTTATCTTTCCCCCAGATACAGAATCTAGCGCAATTCAGTTACACCGAGGGGAACACAATATCAGTAGTGCGGAAATACTCCAGTTAGTCTTCTGAAAAGTTCATTCTACCTCGCTGGTCACATCCCATCGGTTATGCTGGTTAGGCCATGTACTTCCTACTCCAGAACAACATTTACCTCATAGAGCCATCTTCGCCCAGTCTTGTGTCGGATGGAGATGGCCCAAGGGTGACAAGTCCACGACTTGTCATCGAAGCATGATTGTCCTTGGCAATCAACTGAGTCGATTCGGTGACTGCCGTCTCCTCGGATGGGAACCGCGGGATAAAGCAAACCAATGGTTGTGTGGTGCAGCCAGTGGCAGTCCTGCGTCAAAGCTATTGCCTTCACTGCCTAGTTCTCACCTTCTGCCATACCGGACAAGCAGAACCATTTGAGGTCAATGAACCGATTGGGCCATCGCCTCCAACACGCTGTTTTCGTTTCCTCCTTCTATTTATCTTCAGTGAACGAAGGTGTAGCAGCTAGAAACACTGTATTTCGGTGCGGGGTTTGTGATTTGAAGACCGAATCGAACTGTTCAACCAAGTAGATTGCAATGAGAGGATGTGACTTTCATCAGTTACTGCTAATTTCTCGGTCGATAGCATGCGAAATGACACGTCGGAAAAAAGCAGAACCTACAGCCATATTAGGGTCTCACATATGCGAACCTAAATACGTGTTATCAACAGGCATATATGGATTACCGAGAACTTAGAACTTTTTTACCTCTCCGTCTGGAACTGTGAATGCTTGGATCTCTGTACTACGGGTTTGTCCAGTGACTCAGTAATTAAGTGTAGAAGGTGAAACAAATTAGCCATGTTGGTGGGTTTAGTACAAAACATCAACACCGTGAGTTCATTCAACTGGGCAACGCATGGAACCGATTGAACAGCCGCCGTTTCAGAGAAGTTCAAAGAAAGAAATCAATGGGCCTGTCTAGAAGCGGAACATGTTATTCATAGGATTACTGAAGATATTTTGACAGTCTACTACCTGTTCCCGATTTCTTGGGACTCATCAGGTAGACACAATCCCTGAGTTTCCGCGAAGCCAAATTGGACGGCATTCGCGGATTACACTGGCACAGAAATTTTGTTCAAGTATCATCCCAACTGAAATAGGAGACAATCTTTGTGCAACACATTCAAGTGAATAATATCACGAATGAGGGATTCGTCTGGGATTCAGCCAAATTAATGTGCGAATGAGTGTAAATCGCTGATCATTGGGTATATTGTTGAATACCGTCTCACTTTTATAGGAGACCTTCACCAGAACCAGGACTACCGGCTTGGTCAAGAACGAATACTAGTAAGCATCACCAATCACCAACAGATCTGGCTGTCTTAGTCGACAGCACTTCACATGGAAGTTTCTATGGATCGTCCTTTATACATCTTTTTGGTCTAGTGTGAAAACGATTATGGGTTTTGGTCCGGGTTGGCTTTCTACTTTAGGTTCAAACTGGTAATGACTCCTGTTGACTGAGAACCACCACACTTCAATTAAATTGACCTAGAACAGCTGTAAATATATACTTGCTAACTTTACTCCCTCTGTTCCCACTTGAAGGTTAACGATTTTCACTGTCCCGACCATCAGTCGCTGTAGTGTGAATCGTAGTCCCTCCCTTGCCGTTTCCACATTTTCCTAATCTGTTCTTTCTAGTACTTTGTAGGTGTCGCGCTGCCGCTGAGTCTTTGAACAACGCTTGCATTTCTTGGTAGTGTGCTCATTCTCCTTTTGGTTTCACCCATTCAGGTAAGCAGGTCATTGACTCTGTCCCTTGTAGAGCTGTGAATGTTTCATATATATCAAACGGATGGATGATTCAAGGAAGGGCAGATAAGAGTAAAGAATGGGAACGACAATAATCACTAAGCTGATTGCCCATAGCGACCTGACGATATAAGCCCGTTTACGTCCACATTGAAGATTTTCACTAAGTTTCCATCAAGCAGCTGAAGCCATTCCATGTTGGGAAACCGGAGAGCATTGTACAGTTATTTTATTCTTGTTAGGAATAACCAGAAATACGCATCTCACTAATAAACAAGGTTTGTCTGAACCCGTCGCCTTCAGTCAAACTGTTGAACGCTACCAATCTGCCGCGACTGACTGATCGGTAGGGTGATCAGCGATCACTTGAACAGGATATAGCGCCAGTCAATTTTGAATTAAGCGATTTACATCAGGTGATTGGCTAATCAGTAGTGACTTGTCAGGTGAAAGACGCGTGCAGTTTGAGAATCTTTCTCCTCTTGGCAGATCAAATATTGGTAAGTTGGAGATACTTGGGAACTGTAAGTAATCGACTCTGAAAGGAAGAAAGTCTAAAAAGTCTCACGCACCTTCCATCTGAGGAGTATTCACTGAAAGAGCCAGTTAACACGTAATACTGTCTAACTGTGAGTTAATCGCACTGCTGATCAGCCACACGTGGTCAGATGGTTTAGCCATAACACGTAAACTGTCTAAACGGGAAGTAATCGCACTGCTGATCAGCCACACGTGGTCAGATGGTTTAGCCATCAACTACTGACTATGACTACTGACTGTGAAATGTGTGATGCTGATGATTCCCGGCAAGGATAAACCAGTTGTACAGAGCCTCGCAACTTCTCAGCATCGATTTATTTCACTTGCAGAACGAAATCTCTGTGCGACCCCACGTGTTCTGCTATAGTTAAGTTGGTCGATCTAGCAAATCATGCCCACTCTCAGACGTGAGATAACTTTGTGAAACTCTGCTACCGTTTAGTTGATAAATGGAAGTGGAACATCTGTGAGTGATATGTCTTGTTCTAAATGGATCTTCTTCACTCCAACCGGATGCCGAGTGGTACCATCAACATTATTCGTGCCATTTGCTCACTAAGAAAAGGATCCCTACTGCGGGGCCATTGTGTTGTATGGATCAGATACGCGGAAAACCCACAACACAAAGGATGGAATGATACCGCTTACTGCAGATAGATCGGCTTATTCGGCATGTATGTATCCATAGTGAAACACCGGAGTTGAGCATAGGCCTATTTGGGTGTTCTGCCATCAGCATGCATCGTGATACGGTAACATGCTACAGCTCAACGGATGAAGAACGTTGGGAGCAGTCGAACGAATGCACACACTCTAGAATCCGACATTCCAATGAGCAGCAGGAATCGGAGATCAACAGGATACACATTTGGAAGCAAACGGGCGTAGATGGAGCAAAGTGAGCGAGTCAATGTTGATTGGTGCGTGGGGGAGAGTTCCAGCTCTAGTTGAACTGTCTTGTCATTGGCCTGCTTGACTAGCCGCAATAAGTTTTCTTCTTGCACGGTTTCTGTGATCAATTATAATACAGGTGACTAGCGACCGTTACACGATGATCGGAGACGGAAATTCATGGATGTGGCTGCCTGGCTGCGTCGGATGGCGCAAACTGCTTGGCAGCTTCTGCTCGGTCGACAAAACACGGCCTAATGCCTCAAGAGCCGAAAGGATTCAGGACTCAACTGGGAATGAATAAGAGAAGACCTTTTTTCCGGGATGACCGTGATGACCGGGATGAATAGTGAAGATTTGATACCATAGTAGATGCAGTGGTGAACAATGGGTACTCAATGCGACAACTGGTTTTGGGTCTTCCTAAAGCATATTAAGCTGAAAGAATGTGACTAATCCGTGACCATTTTATCAAGAGTCTGCCAACCATAATCGGGGCGAAGGTAGGGGCTATAGCCACATGTGGAATGCAGGATATCGGACGACTGGCTAGGTTTGTGCAGCACATGTCAAAAGCTGTATCGATGAACACTTGGGATGAACCGGAGCGGCAGTGGAATCAGAGGTGGTGGCGGCAGAAATCCAAATAACAGAACCCCAAAGAAATCCCTAGATGGTTTCACTGACGGGCGAGGCGATCCTAACCGGTTATGTGGTTACCACACTCTGTTATTCTCTTTCGAATGTTGATCAGCGGGACATATAACAGGTGGAAGTCGTCGACAAGGGTGGGTAGGTAGTCGATAAAACACAAGGCGGCAGAAGAGCGAATCGAATCAGTTGACATTAATATGCTCACTTCAGGCTGGAATAGGATACGTGTTCAAGACGTTACTATTCACATAAACAGTTCGCGTGGACTCAGTAACCAGTCGACGTTTCCGAAGAGTTGATTTATGGTACGGTATCCAACCCGAAACGCCCAGGAAAACCAGAACTTAACCAGGTATTTTTGTGCTGGTGGACGCCAGCGACATTCGAGTTAGAGTGCCCTGTCGCAGCCGGAATAGGAAAACCTGCAAGCGGATCTCTCAGGTCATTAACAAGACGAGATCTTCACTAGAGCATCTCGCAATGAGTTGAGTGTTGAAAAAGTTCCGTAACTATATTAGTGCAACGACATTCAGCGTCAAGAGGGATAGTAAAGCACCACCATGTTAGATCACAGCCAAGGACTCTTGGGAACGGCTAGCAAGACGAACACTTAGGCTTGAGGAATTCAGCATGTCAGTGGCCAGAACATTACTACCTTAGTCCTCCCCTCCCAAACCGACTCAGAGGCGGACGAACTTCCAATCGAAGCCCTACCTGTCTAGGCCTAGGCAACCTGGCAGTATCCCAGCTCTCGTGCTTCCTTCAGGTGGTATGGCAGCTAGGCGCCGGAAGGGTGCTACAGCTGAACGATTTTTTAACCTGTAAATCTGGTTATATAACTAAGCCAAGGGGTAAGGAATCTTCAGTTAATTGATCCGGTGTCCTAAAAAGTAATAAGGCATCTAAAGACCAAGTCGAAGCCTCAGACAACATCACACGAGCTGCTAGCCCTCCTTGGGGTGTGGAGTAGATCCGGTTTGGAGAATGGAATTCTGGTGAACAACAACGACTTGAAGCTCCAAAAACTACCGTGTGTGCCAACGGAGGACAGACACAGACTGGTGCAGCTGATGAGTGCAGTAGGAAAGGAACAGTCATCTGCAAATGTTTTAGGGCCTTGGAGTGCCCCTTTGTCAGAAACGATGTAAATTTCAGTTTATAATTGAGTTATTGATGACCTTTTATTCAGTCGGGGGTTTTTCTCAACCGTGAAAAATTTCGTAATACCGACTCTCAGGCGTTCCAACCTAACGTGAAGAATCCGTTCAGCCTCCAGATACTCGTAGCCTGATCGGAGGCAGCCCTGATTCTCCCTGTAAAGTAATTTTACGTTATACATCTAATTGTTCTATAACTACAGTGTGAAGGATCGGCCCTGAAATAGTTCATCAGAGATTCTTATCGCTTGGTTAAAAAGGCGTCTGCGGCATGTTTGGGCTTTTGTTGAATGTATTTCCCAGAGGTTTCTCAACATGAATTACAACACCTATGTAAACCGGGCCATTGAATATACCGGAAGATTTTGAAGATGCATTTATTCGTTCTACACCAGTGAGAACAAAAAACACTTACACAGTCAAGTCAAGTCAAGTAAAGGCAAGTCAAGTCAAGTCAAGTCAGGTCAAATCAAGTCAACTCGAGAAAGGTTTATGCAGCCAGGTGCGGATTTTTGATGTATTAAGTTACAGTAGGTTTAGGATGAAATGTAAGAAGAGATGGGGAGCATGCAGATATTTAATGTGCTAAGCATCTTGTCACACTCGAAGATCTACTCCCAGACGGCTCACTAAAAATGCAAAATTAACCAGACATCAGGTCATCTGCGGGAATACGGAGTTGTAGTGCGAATAACTCTGAGTTGGTGGGATGAAATTCGCAAACGGCCTTAGATAGAAAGAAACGGGGGCACGAAGGTGTTGCGTATCCGACACGAAACTCAAAAGATTGTGGAAAGCACAACTTTACTTGCTATTCCACCAAATTCTTACCGAATTAAACAGTGAGGCAATAGTCTTTCTCAGTTGGTATAGAGAGTACGACATGATAACAGAAAATTCAACTCGGGAGGACACATGAAATGACAAATCGTAAGACAATGTTGTGAACCACATGCGGTATTCTTAGCTTAAGAGATTAAAGTGTCAAAGTGGACTCAGTATGAGGGGAGATGTTATGTGCGAACCAGTTTACCATGAGTGAATTTGGGATGTACATCTCCTTAATAGTGAACAAGCAAAGCATGCTGAGAAAGCCGTTCCAAAACGTTCCTTGAATTACGGGAAACCTCATGGACATCGAATTACTATGGACGCTTGAGAACATCCTGATGGTGTAAGAACTCCAGCCTGCAGAGTCGCATTAGCTTGCGGGAATTTTACATGTACAAGCTAACGCCGCCTTATTTGCATATTCGCCGCGGTGAATGAAAAAAAAAGCTCGGGGATGGGCATACCATTAAGATGCAAGGAAAAGAAAAGAGAAAAAGCCTCTTGAAGAACACCTGCGTTTGTCGACATTGATCAGATTTATCCGTTTTGCGAAATAGTCTTGACGACGCATCATTCACCACCACCTTCAGGAGGAAGCCGCAACCTCTGTTGTAGTGCTACTGGAACGCATCAGTGTAGCCCGCGAAAGAACAACCAAACCGCCTTGTTACTAAAATCAAACGAACAAGCGGTTGGTTGACTTAGTTAACCGAGTTCATCCATCATTCAGCATGATCTCCATAAGGTAGACTTACATAAGAAAAATACCGGGGAAAATACCAATCTTCCGGTTGATGCCAATATCTCACTCTCGTCCATGCAGTCAGTCACTAACTGTTGCACTGATCTTGGATACAGTTGCTGATGTTTTTGCGGGATAGGTATATCGTTCAGTGACACCACTCTCGTTTGGACGGTCATCCTCCCATTCTGGCGTAATTATTCCGGTGAGTCCTCACCAAAGGGAAGCACTGGACTCGAATTTCGCTCGTATTCGAGCTTATCAGCAGTGCATATTTCAATGACCGTGCCGGGATTTGAACCCCGGACATCTGACATGCAACCACTACTCCGCCAACACACGTTGGACGCATCTGAATTTTCACGTCTGAACAGGCGAACATGTTCACACTTGAGCGATGTGATTCGTGTGCCCGACTCATCGAACGACGACATTATCATCATCGACATTTCATCAACTTTGGCCGGTCACTAACGTTGAATGCTATGAATGAGAAGCGGTCATTACAGAACCATCAGAACAAAATCGCCCGTTTAGTAGCTTTGTATCTGCCTGTTACTTCGGCAGTACCTTCATATTTGCAACATTGGAAGAAAAAAACTGACCTTAAATCAATCTTCGGCTTGATCGCCATACAAACACAAAAGAGCCGCATGACAGGAATTCTTGAAGACGCCAAATCATCGTTGATGCCCACATATATGATGAAATTGCTGAAGCTGGATACTCGCTGAGGTCTCTCGTGGTAAACAATACACTGATATTCTCACGCATACTGTGTAGCTCACAGGCTGGCTCGAGGTTCGATTGCGAAGACATTCAACAAAGCTTCTTTTCTGAATGATATGATGTGTGCTTAAAAGTAAACACCCGAACAAATCGGTTTTCAAGTTGGGGATTGATCATCTCTACTTCCGGGGTCTATTCCTACCTGATGAGTCCAAAACAGGGCGAAACCGATAGTGGACTGTCTGTGGAGTCATTCTATGCTAGCTAATCGACGTTAAACCATCCTGTTATTTTGTGGAATCGAAATCTACTGGCCTATATTTTTACCTTGTGACTGAGTCGTTTTCCTACCTGGCTGCCTGTCCGTCTAACGGATCAACCGCCTCCCCACAATCACAAGCAAGCAGCAGTCAGTCGTCAGCACGTGACGCCGCGTGTGGCCGCATGCCGGTCACGTGATCCATCTTGTCGTTCTCCTGACACTTTTGCGTGCGTGTCAGTGGGCCTGTCATTCAAATCACGCGTCTGTCGGATGCAACCACGCCTCCACTTTGCTCCTACTTACACAGCGGGCTCAAAAGTCAAAGCGGCATGCGTGGGCGGCGTAACCATACCTAAAGCCCACATGCCAGTTGGTGCGATGGCTCCCGGGCCTAGCTATACCCACTGCACCTGAGCCTCCAAAGGACGAGCGAAAGAAGACTCATTGTAAAGTGAATGTGTGATCGATAATCCTTGGGGCGAAACCTAATTTCGTAGGGAGAATGCTGTAGCACGTACGCAGAATTGCTCACCAGCAAGCGTTCGCTTCTCACGAATGGCTTAAGCTCAAGTGTAAGCATCGTATCAAGTCTCGCTTTTATTAGAGCTCACTAACAGCACCTATAATCGACTGTACTTGGATTCGAACTCTAGCAACCAATAAGTAATCATACCACAAAATATACTTTAAAAAGAATTAAGGTTTGAATTCTAGTCAACCGAAGACGGTTTGTTCTTAAGTTCAGGTAGGATCCTAGGGCAGGGGGAAGAAAATAATCAACAGGACTCTCTGTCCTAGTGTTCACGGAGTCGCACTTCGAAGATGGGTTTCGGGGCAGCTTCAACGGCTTGTAACCTGTACACTACCCAGTGTGGCTGTACTATTTTGAACATCATATACCTCTATTCCTCACACATTCTACGTCTCTATCGATTTTGTATCAAATGTTTCCAGAATGATACACCTGTTGTGCAAGCCACAACGGTCGCACTCCGCTATAGGTCTAGCTTACCCGGTGTTAAACTGACTTAACGACACCCACGGAGGGTCTTTAAGTGCTCGTTAAGCGTTAATGTACTCAATCTGAGTAAAGGAGCATGTCTTCACCTCCAGGTGGGGGACATAATTCCGCACGCACATTACTTTAAGCACCGGGAACTATCCTAGTTTTATGGCAATTCATTCACTTCAGGGACTGCGTGCAGTTCATTGGTCCTCGAGTCGTTCAACCCATTTTCGGACTAAGAGTCAATGCGAACAGTTTGCTTATCGATTGGCTTTACAAAATACTTGATCAAGTTGAGCCGTTGATAATGTTGAATATGAAATCAACTCACTAGTTCAATCCGAATTGAACCAACTACTTCCGGCATCTGGCCTTGAGTAACTGGGTGTTCCAGAATCTGATAAAAAACGGTTACGATAAACACCTTCGACCGCCTTGCATGAGTATGAATTTTCCGGTTTGGTTAGATCGGAAGGGAGCTGTTAAACTGGGAGTCGAGTCCGCTTTCATCTTATGTCAGAGTTGTATCAAATTTAGAGGTATGGATTCTACCGTCTCCCTGCCAAAGGATCAAGTCTGCATAAAAGTTGTAATATCGGGAACGACAGTTTATCAAGTCAGCGGTGATTTCTGGTTGGTTTCCCAAGACATGGCGTTGTTTGCTGTGAGGAATGACGCTGGCAACGGTGAGACAATAATAAAGCGTAATTTTGACAAAGTATGAGAGCTGAACTTTAATCGGTTGCCAGATGGCTGGTAACGGAAGATCAGACAATCAGGGAGGTGATGATACCAATAAACGATTTTCTAGAAAGAAAGTGAGCCTGACAACTGTGACCAGATCAGACCAATAGCTGTAAAGATACAAACCTTAGAATACCTTCGGATTAGTCTCCATACACGATGCATTTGACCATAGATCTGAGAGCGATCATGACAAGATCTCGCATAGGAGCACAACTGGTGAAACAGCTAAAAGGCTTTCGAATACATGTTTGTCGACTGGATAGCAAATGGCAAGCTTTTATGGTCCACTGGAAACGAATACCGATCAGGATGAAAAAATTACATTCAGATCCTTCTCGTTTGAACAGTCTTTCTCATGTTCTGGCGTGATTATTCTGGTGAGTTCACATCAAGGAAAGGAGGAATCACTGGACTTGAGTTTCGCTTTTGTGAGAGCCCGGTGGTTGTTCGAGGCAGTGAGCAAACTAATACCATGGACCAAGAGTATCAGGAAGGTCAGATTCCTGAAAGTGAACACAGACTACCTCGACTCCACTAGACGCCGACCAGATGGCCCTGAAGCACAGCCAGGCAGCGTTAGACCAAGGCCAGACAATACCCCTTGATAAGATAGCATGAGCCCGCTGTACTTTCGCACTCGCTTGTGCTCCTTGCAATAGGCACTGGAACGGAGACAGCAGTCAGATATAACAAAGAGGAAAGGCTTGTCGACCTTTCAGCAACCTTGTGGGAAGTTTCTTTTATGAATGTATACTGCACTATCTCGAATATCGTACCAGCTGAAACATGATGCGGCGTGTGTGCAGCACATTCAGTTGAAGGACATCATAAAGGAAAGATTCACTTGAGTCTCCCTTGGAAACCAAACTGATTTGCGAATGAGTGTATTTGTCGCAAAGAGGAAAGGCGTTCAAACGCGATAATTCAGGTGTGTCCAGCTTGCGCTGATTAAGCGGTGGTAACATGCTCGTCTCTCATGTCGGGTGTCAGGGATCCAAAGCGCAGCACCAAGACTGCAGTGACAAGCGCCACAAGAGCGAAACTCGAGTTCAGCGCTTCCTTGCCACGTGAGTGAGAAGACTGTACAAACAAAAGTGATACGAACGAAAATGCTACAAATCATACGAGAGATCAAGCTTGTCTATCAGGTTACGGGCGTCACTAGTGCTATTCTACTGGGAACTCCTGACAGTTGGGCCGATCGATCGAAACAACTGGAACAGGCACTTCTAGGTCGTTGTTCAAGGCTTTGGGCAAACCAGTCGCACTGCCCAGGCGTGAACACGTCTGTCCGTTCCGACACGATAATTCAGGTGCAACCGTCGCGCGATGGAGTGATGACAACACGGTCTCCTCCTCAGGGTTTCAATTTCCGGCGAAACGAAGGAAATATACTACTGATGGGCTTTAATAGGGCGAAACTCGAGTTCAGCGTTTCCCCTGTTTGTTTTAGGCTAACCGGAATAATTGCGCCAGGATAAGAGGACTGTTCAAACGAGAGTGCAAATCGTGCAACGTTTTGCACCTAAAACAGGAAATCTCCTGCAACACATAGGAGATACATGTGGGCGGATACCCTTTTTGTCTGTGAGCTATCGTGCGATTTGTACGGTATATTGTCTTCTGGCTGCTTTAAAGTTGGCTGTTACGGAGAGGGCTAATTCAATTTGTTCTACTGAACACTTTCTTTTCAGGCATCACGTGACTGGGCTGTAGGGTAGCTCGAGGATACCTCACTCTTCTGGAAAATGCTTTCCAGGAGCTATCAGACTCCGGAAATCTCCCCAAAATCCAGGAAGATCAGATTAAGTATATGGTAATCCTGTCGGCGGCAACTTCTACAAATTTTATGGTGAGATTTTACTAGGCCACGAATTATGCTGACGAAAATACGGTGCACAATTGTCTCGTAAATGAACAGTGACCTTCAGGATTGCTTGTTCCTTTGCTTACTGGAGGACAGTCTGGTGCGGAATCTCGAGAGATCATACGCAGGTCTCTTTTCCGCATTCGTTTACTCGTAGACGGGCAAACACTTGAATAGTAGCTTTACAAAGCCACCGCTCACCTTAGCGAATGTGCCCTAAACTTCCTTACAAGTTATATAAATTGTTTTGAACTGCAGGCAGTGCACTTTTCAGTGACTAAGGCAATTCACCAAAACTATCCTTCTAAACAAGTGATGTTTTTTGATCTGCCTTTAAGTGCTCGCAATGGAAGCATTGGGTTGAGCGAGGTAGAACGTCAAACGACCCAACCGGTGATCCGCATGTACAGGCAGGGGTGCAATCCTCATGACGGGGATGGTTACAAAGTTGCATCCAGCTCACAAATGTAGACTACTAGTGAAAGGAAGGGAACCCTTCGCTGCGAAGTCACTTATTGCCAAGCAGGAACTAAGCAGTTGCATGTCATTAGACAGGAGAGTGAACATCCCAAATGCATATAGTCTTTAGAAACCTAATATCCCCAAGCGTCCTCTTGATATTGACTATTACACTGACTATTAGAAAATAGTAAACGAACACTGCAAAGCAGTTCCACAATTTTCGTAATAAGCTTCACCTTCCGTCAGGTGCGGCGACGGAGCTTGGAAATCAAACCGTAGACTACTCGCATACTTCATCAGTAGTATCCACATCGGACGAAAACCTCCATTTTTATCGCACGTATTACAAGCAACTTGTAGGGAACATGTGTGCTGCTTACCTGAAACAATATGATCCGTTAGTATAACCAGCCATATGACGTCATGATATCTGAGCGTACTTGTTTGTACTGTGTGTAGCAAGCCGGTGGGACCAGACCTCATAAGTTACACCAAATGAATTCAGCCCATCGATTCAGTCAACCTTCCCACTTTACCACTTCTGATCTCAATCGTTAAGCTGACCAGATCTTCAATATTCATGCTATGTTGGCGGTGTGTATAGCCAGCGGCAAAACATGCTTAGCGGGCTTTCCCAGTTGATTCAGTCGCACAATCATATGTGCACAGATCAGCTTATCAGTCCCCCTGGCATTACCAGCATTGCTCTGCCGGTTCTCTGGAGGAGCGGCGTCACAAGGAACCTCTTACTTATTTGTGAAGCTGTTTTGGAAATTCGTTCTCTCTCACCGTCATTTTTCGGGTAACAATAACCTTGGGACCTACAATCATTGAACGCAGTTTCTATACTGAGTTGGCTTCAGTGGCTGTTAAAAGCCGTTAAGGGGTTTTGTTTGCATCTACTGGCAAAGTTCACTTGACCCCAACTTACGTTTACACCAGCGCAGCATTGTGTGAAATACCAGAGGTCAGTGAGAATAGTCGATGTTTATTTCGCCCAGCTGATTCGTGTAAGACGAATTCGTACGGCATCTCGCGTAAATAGCCGTACGCATGGTCGCTCGTTTGTCCACAGTCACTCTTCCAATACAAAACGGCCACGTGTCTGTCTCATGGAGGTTATGTTGTCTGCTAGTCTCACTATTGGTACCGAAATTCTAGGCATAATACAATGCACAGTAGACGGGCTTCAGACATTTCAACCGAGTCGATGTTTTACGGGCCCAGAATGTCATGCGCAAAGGAACTCGTGTTAAGAGGACTGAGTGGCTATCAAACGGCAAGTTATGAACTTGGACTCAGATAGACGATGGTCACCTCACTCATGCACGGTTTTTGGAGCCTTAAGCATCGACTACTAGTATAATATACAGGAAAGCCGTGCCCACCTGTAAGGTACTCGTTTGATTCCTTGAGATTTCATTCCAAACTAAGTATGCGATTTCATTTGTGTCTAGTCAGTGACAGAAATGAGTGGGCTGTGAGAAAAATGTACTCTGATGCTGCTGCCGGTTTTGACTGTAAAAATGACGATGATGACGATGATGATCATGACGACGACGATGATGATGATGATGATGACGACGATGATGATGATGATGATGACGACGATGATGAAGAAGGGGGTGGTGGTGATGGTTGTGGTGGTAGGGATAGCTGTGAGGATGATGATTATCGCGGTAGTGATGATGTTTGTGGCGATGCCAAACTTAGTGAAGCTGCTAACGCTGCTGCTGATGGTATTTTTTGTATGGTTTTAACTGCACTTACATATCCTAACCAATATTTTGATTCTTCTTTACTCTTTCCAACCCCTTCACTGTTAGGTGGAACAAACTGCACTAATAAATGATTAACAGTTCTGTCAAATCAAAAGTGTTGAGTGAGAAGGGAATAGCTCTGACCGCTTGTGTATTCTTCCAGATTTCTCAAACGGAGTGTGGCAGTTTTTATCGAAACCGCTTCACTCGTCTAAAATCGATGTGAAATTATCATGTTTGCATGGTTTTTGTTGGCTTATATGGTTTTCTAGAAAAGTCAGACCTCCCTTAACCTACTACTGTCTTCACTCACCTGGTTTACGTTTAGGTGTGCTTGTGAAATTCGGATGCTTGAACTCAATGGGAGCTTATTCGTAAACACCAGATAATTCGTTTGTCTTTTAGATGATGGGTTCAGTTCATACCCGATCACCGTTGTGCTGTAGGAAGAAAGTCTCGGTGTGATAAAGGCAACGATAACGAAAATTTGTAAGTCTAATGCAACTTTCTGCAATACATGCGCTCTATCGATTTCACCTGTGATATCCGCTTTGAGGGTGAGTTGAAATTTTCTTCCACACTTTACTTACCACTGCTCCTTGATGCCTCTCCTGTATGGGTTTGCGATTCATGTACGTGTGCCATTTTTCCAACCAAGTGCGAGATAAAAAACCTCCCGTTTTTTTACTTAAAGTAGGATTGGGATTCTACTGATCTCAAAAGCACCGTCAGTATCGTGAGCGTGGTGCACAGCCGATGACGCATACCCAGGGCTGAATGGATTGTTTTTCATGTGTAAAAAATGCAAGAAAGATCGATATTTCCCCGTCCATTTTTTCGACGGCCCCTGAAGACGTAAATGTAACGCGTCACTGAAGGCCAGCTGCTTTCATGCGGGCGTACCGCAGTCCTTCTACAGTCGACTAATAATATACGGGTCTGTTCCTCGTGTTTATCCAAACACAATAAAAGAAAGGCTGCCAGAAGTCTCAGCACTTCCCAACGAACGTTGTTCAGAGCCGAATTGCCACTAATTAGGATAACGCTCACAAGTCATTACGGCGTAGAAATTCGCACTGTGATGCAAGAACAGCAGTATTCCTCAGATCAAGTCCTGAAAATCCCATTGGACCTTCACTTTGGATATAGAATATGGTAAAGTCCGCGTTGCAGGATACGAGTTTTTGACTATCGGATTTTTGGCGATGCGTCTTAAGGATCAGATGGCCAACATAGATAGGATGATCTCACCCAACTCACTCATTCAGTGTCCCCATATCGAAATATCAGTTAAAATCCTGGACCTGTGCTTCTCCCTAACCGAAATGCCCAAGGTCGGTGACACCGTAAGCAACAATTGCTAGACGCCTACGAGTACCTACCTAGGTACAGTTGCAGTCATGTTCCAAAGTTCGGACCACTCCCAGGTCGGAGTTAGTTGAGGTGGAAAGGTGGAGTAGAAAGGACATAGCACGCCACGTACAGTTGAAAAGAAACCGGTAAGGAGTCTCTTGTCTCAAATGCAAAACGTGTCTTTCTCAACACATCGGGGCTACATTTAGTCCACCAAGTGATGATGGAATCACTCTGAAGCTCCAGTATTTTGGAATCTGCCTTACTTCCGGTTCAGTTACTTACTTCACGCTTATTGGGGGCAAATGTTGGGAGGCTGACTGTATAGGCGTGTCATCTGAATCGGTGTTGTCTTAACGTAAACTGGGTTTCCCACTACCCAATGAATTTTCATCTTGACCAACCGATTAGGTAACGATTGCCCGGCCATTCTTCATTCTTACTGTTACACGTCTGCTGGAAGATCGCAAATATTGAATCTTTTACTGGGAACTAGTGCTAGCCGTGGTCATCTGCTGTCAGAGGATTGTTGCACACTAACGAATGCCAACATTGCAACCGAAATTTCTCAGCCGCCGTCACTTTGTAGGCCTCACAGCTTACTAGACCTCTTTGTGGCAGTTGTCATTTTTAAGATGATATTAAAACCAGACTCCAGACTCACTGAGCGACAACTAAGGATATTGTAAAACACGAGAAAAGTGGAATTTAACCGATCAGTTCACGGTTATAGGGGTCAAATTCGATGCGCTTATTTCTGAAAGTGATCTGTGTCATGCCACTGACGCGTCACATTAAGTCAAAGAAATGAAGTCGTTTTAGACTGATCAGAGTTCAGGACCGCCAGTTACAGCAACCCTCTCATAAGTGATATTTTCGGGAATTAGCAAGTCTCAATGGAGAATCCATTATGAGTATTGCTCGTTAGCCAAGACCCGGAAAACGATCCCCTAAAGAAGAGATTACCCATAGAACAAATCAAACAGCGCTTGTTTTTAGTGCTTCTTGTTCAGGGGGACACTACGGGGCAGCTCCAGATGAGACCGAGTATAGTTGGATACCGAGTGCAAATAGGCAAGCAAACATCGGTAATTACACATCAGATTTGTGGTTTTCGTTGCTCCAGAAATGTCAAGTAAACTGGTAATGGGCACGAGATCAACGGATAACCGGGTAAGCTGAGCGGATAAATTATCTTTGAAGGAATTGAATCGAAAGGGTGATTTTTCATCCATGCTGACAACTGGTCTTCTAGACCCCTCATCGAAATTCACACCAAAGCATTGATATTGTAGATAGCGTTCTTTTGTTTACATCTTTCTGAGAAACTAAATGCAGTCTTATTAAAGGTGTGTCTCCACCTGACTGGACAATAGCCACTTCGGCTTGTTGTGTCAAGCCATCTCGAGCAATGCTACTTGTTGACCCTCGACGTACTTAGCAATGGGATCAGCTGACTTGAGGTTAGGGGCGCGTAACAACTGCCTTTATACTGAATCCGACAATTAGCAAAAATCGGGACAAAATTGTCTGTTCAGTTTAGAAAAACTGGACGTAATACCTACCCAATCGAAATCGGATTCAGACCCATTCATTGCAAAAGAAACTAAGCATATGCGGTTACCAGCTCAGATGCTGAGGTAAAAACTTCAGTAGTTGGTAATGCGTTGAAGTATTGGTAGCCCGGATGAGCACTGATGATGTCTCCTTGTGTGGTGACGAAACGTTTGCAAGGCAATTGCCAAGTTTGGCAAACAGATCAACAGACACCTGGTTAACAACCAATAATTTCAGTAGTATATCGTTTTGCAGGTCTACACAAATGTTTGAAGTAAGGAACACCTCTAGCTGGGCTGTATTTCATGCGGACATTTTGTCTTCGTCATAGCTTTCACGAAGGGATATTGGTCAACCGAAGATGAATTGACTAGTTTTAAGAACTATCCTACACGTCCAAACGGAAGAACTGAATGCGGACTCAGCAACAATTTTTGTGGTTTAAACGTCTGCAGGAATGAAAGACCATGTCGTTCTTATGTAGCAACATCTTTAAAAGCCACGTTCATTCAGTCTGTGCTCGAATTTGAGAAAAACCACACGGATATCCCGCAGATAGCTGTTCCTCATTGCATTGAGATTATCGAGACACGTCCTCACGACCATACCGTACGACGGCATATGTTACGATCCGTTTGGCATGGTAGATTCCAGAGTGACAATTCAGATGTTAGATAGTACGAGAAGCTCTGCTCAGATAAGACTGATCTGAGATCAGACATACTCGTTCCATTTGTCTGATGACGCTCGGGGATTCATCACAGTAGGCTACCACCGCATTGTGAGCGATTTCTCCAGGTGCAGGTAAAATCAGGCTAACCACGCAAGGACAGACCTGTGGGCAAGAAGGTTGCGAACAGGTGTTTGCGGGATCATCCGTACACTTGTTTCGCGGCTGTCATATCCTGCCCTATCGAGCTTCGCACAGCGCACAAACGGTGTAAGTGGTTGAAGTGAACTTTGGATTAGAAAAAGATATTTGATGTGACTTTCCCAGGTATACAATGCAGCCTTGGGTGGAAAAGGACCCGAATTATTGTCCCGAGAGGCATATCTGCCGGAATACTTTAGGGGTTCACATGACCCATGGACTAACTGAGGGCTGTTTCACGACACCGCATTTGTTTTGAACTACTTAGAATGGTAACAGTAGCGAAAGTCTTCTGAGGGTGACTAGCCGCGGTCTCAGGCACCTGAAACAAACAGGCTTATTGCTGGGGTTCTTGAGTCTCTGACTGTGAACACGCGTACGACAGATGTGCTTTGGCATGTCACCCGATCCAAATAACTTGGTTACTTTTCTTCAACAATAGGATGTATTCTTAAGCAAGACTATATTAGCAAGCTTCTACGAAGTAGTTTGGAAATTGTGTTTGTTTTGAATATGATTCATCTAAAGGTAATGTTTACCCTGCGTTGAGACCCGTCCCTGTTCCAAAAAGCTGTCGGTTTCTTGATAGTCTAGGTGATCTTAAATGTCTAACTGATGATGTCATGGGTGAAGGGTATCTTCGAGTGACGCGTAATACCTCCGGAAGGCAAAACAAAGTCAGAGCTGGGTTTCTATACGGTACTATTAATGCAAGACAAATTCACAAATTATACAAACCTTGACAGTAGATATTCGTCCAAAACAAATGATCCACTTGGACTACAAAAGTACAAACCAAAGGGGCAAACAGGCTCCCACGTGCGACAATCACACGTGCAAAGTCGGCTACAAACGGCCGTGTAACGCAGCTGAAACTCCTGTATCTGCTTGCACGTCTATCACATGACCTTATGTGTGCCTCTCCCTCTCCCTATTGCAGATACCACGGACGAGCCACCACGAGCCCCGGACAGGAAAGAGTAGCCCGCTTGTAGACCCCCTGATTGACCTTGACCCAACTTTGTAACCCCCTAACTTCCGGTTTCGGTTTGCGTTGGATACACGTGTGTTGTTACCACGCTCCGGTCTTCTTTCCTGTGTCACCTGACCTGTGCAAATGTGTGCTGTGCCGAGTGGATTCAGTAATACCAATATCTATATCTGCACATTTCAGAACCGACGTGTACCGTCGCTACATTCTCTCGAACGCCGAATACCGCTGACTTCCTGACGCCCCACGCTACAGCCGGATGACCTCAAGGCCAAATGGGTGAAGTGGTAAGGACAAACAAACGTCAGTTTATATACACACACGAAACACAGAAATGGGGAGGGGGTTACAAATGGGGACAGAATAAACCTGGGGAATTTCAATTGTCAACGTAATGGATGATACAGATGAAGTTCGGCCAACATCCATATCACAGCCGAATCAAACCATCTGACTAAATTTCAGAATTCAGACGTGAAGAAGAAGACAAAGTCAGATCAGACAATGTGCACTGATGCGCGTTTCCCACCCATTTTCCATTCTCATTGGGACCCTCAGCTGCACGTGAGGCAGGACGGTTTCGTACCAACTTATGTTCCCAACCATCAAACCGGCTGGGTGGATGGATCATAACTGTCGTATACACGGGAAAGTGCCTTACGAGACTGGAGTAGTAACAAGGCGGAAATCGTGAGGTGAGACACACTGTCAGTCAGAAGGATGACTGTTCACCGGGCTTGTGAAGCATGAGTTTTGATGAGTGACGTATTGAGCAGTGGTCAGAAAGACGTGACTTAATGAAAAAGTAATACAGGAGGACGTATTTGTGCACTTTCGATGATGGCCATAATACAAATCGGAAAATGTATGCAGTAATAAAAGTTATTAGCATGGTTGACAGTGGTGGGTTTCAACACGTATAAAAAATAAATACAATGCGAAATGGGGGGCAAGTCAAAAAAGGAAATTATCGTCTGTGAGAGTTCCTTATTCCGGACGGCGGGAACGCGTTTTCTCCGCAGTACGACTACTACACGTGTTCCATAATTGTCCGTAGACGGTGGAGAGGTTGATTTCTTGCTCCATGCGCGCGCGCGAGTCGGTGTGCTGACAGTGTTTGGTTTCCCTATACGTAGGTCCGTTTGCGTGTACGTGGGTGTGTTAGTACATGAGTGGTTGCTACGCTCACTAGGCAGTGCAGACAACCGACGTCTGATGAGTCACCTTAACGTGACGTGGTTTGTGGGTATACAAAAACAAGTCACGTGAGCGACTGTGAGCCGAACAGTCAAGTATGTGGGTGATTAGGTAGCTACAGGCGTTGCAGAGAAATGGTTGTGAGCTTGAAACAGCTCCCGGGTCTTCATCAGTGCATTCCGGACATATTTGGCTCGAATTTATCTGGATGAATCAATCATAAGTAGCATCTATCCGATATCGCGCCGGGATAGGAATTCCTGACTTGTCCGCGTGATCACCTGCTGACTCTCATGGATCGAAATATGTGGGTACAGAGGATAATAGCAAGAATGGGGGTGTTGGCCCTGGATCTAGTCATTTTTCTTATACGGCTTGTACTTGGAGGCTTTTACTCCCAATTTTTTTACCAGTAAAATGAGTAATTACAATAGCATTCATAGTCGCTTTTCCAGGCGTAGGTAACCATGCCAAGGCCCAAGCACTCAGAAGAACACAGGTTTAAAAATCATGGCATCAAGTTTATTCACAATTAGTTTCTTTGAGAATTGTGTTTTACTACTGTTATTTAGTGGGGCGGATCCTTGATACACATTGGAACTCTCCTTAGAACTTCTTGCATAACTCTGCAGATGTCACAGTGAGTCTTTGGACTAAGAGGGATTCAATGGTGTGAAATCGAAGCAGAGGGCTTTCAAGTTTTCCTGATTTACTGACTTTTGTGACTGGTGATAGACACAGTGTTTTCCTCGCTCTTGAGCGTGATATCTTCACTCGGTGGCTGATCATTTTGCGAAACCTGCATGCTTGAAGCCGTTGTGTGGGTTACAGTGTTCTCTGATTGGTATCTGTGTTTCTTGGATGTTGGGTTCAGTTCATCACGAATCGCTGAGACAACGCTCACGAACCGCTATGGTGGTGGGGGAGGAGTAGAAGGACAGAATAACTGTAAAATTGACAGTCATCTTATCGCGATGGGACTCGCTGAGATTCATTCAGTGTTGTTGAGTGAATCGGTTGACTTCCAACCACAGCCAGTTGTTCGGTTCTCTTGGTTGGTCTGTCATCCTGTGTCCTGATTGGTCATAGTCACGTGATCACCAATCAGGACACAGGGCGACCGAGCACAGTTGTGACCATAGACGGGCCCTGGCTAGAGGCGCGTATGTTGGCACGCACGCACCAATGCTCAACGCAAACACGGACCCATCAGCAAACTACACTCGGCGCCCTAACAACGCGCCCTGATGCTGGTAATGAAACGTTTGCAATTCAGTTCCCGATCTCATAGAACAAAGCAATGACCATCTATGCTACCTGAGCTACCAACGTTCTCTTCAATAGCAAATGCGCCTGAAAGCTACTCACCTACAACATGGACGCGGCCAGTTTTGACTATGCAAATCAATATTTTAACCCTGTGGTGTACACAGAACTGAAAAAGGTCGGAGGTTTTGCATTGCCTTGGCAACCAGAAGCAACTCATTAGTATGGCTGATAGCGACTTAGCTAGACTCCGGAACAGGGAATAACTTCAGTTTGAGACTTCAGACCCTAGTGCATAATCTGTCACTCAGCTTTTATTCAGCTTCAACAGTTCAACCATTGTCTTGAATAGTTGAATTGGTTTAACCCTAAACCCCAGATACATCCGATATCGCCTGAATGGGACGAATAATGGCTCGGCAATTCCCTTCATTGCGAAAGCAGCTCTACAGGAGTGAGAGCTGCGGACAAGTGTTGGCAAATCATTCAGTCAGCTCTTGGTGGTTTCGTGGATATCACATCCTGCTCTCCTAAAATCAGTCAGGATCCACAGAACATCATGAGTCCCGTCCAGCACACATCGTGAGTTTATAAGGAGGAATCTTTTGTGAGAAGTCTCAAAAATTCAAGAAGACAACTTTGGACGTAAAAAGTGAAGGAAGCACTTTGCCCCGGGAAATTTTTCCCGGGATTCTAGGTCATAGGGCTTTGGAATTCCCAATGTGGCACTGTTCCGTGTCGCTGCAATATGGAGAAAACCAAGCAGCTCAGAAGGAAAATAAAATTCATCCAATGAGTGAGACTTTCACCTGAGACTTCGTCACTGGGGGAGTCAGTCAACACGTGTGATCACGTAATGTGGACCCCGTGACTGAAGGTTGATCGGCCTATTTCTCGACTAAATGCAAGTTAATCCCACTACTGATCGGCCGCTCGTGACCAAAAGCTTAAGTGTTCAAGCTACCAGCCGGATGGTTGCGGGTTCGAAACTCCCTAGAGTTTTGTCAGATGTACACTGCTGATGATTCCATTAGAGCTGGAACAGCTGTGTAGTGCTTCTTTTCAGAATAGATCCTCTTCACCGATAAGACGAGACCTCAATTGAACGATGCCTTTTTGTCTCGACATCCTTTTCAAGTCACTTCTTTTTCGTACTCTGTTACAACAGAGTGTAACCGAAAGCGAAATAATATCGGCACGTTTCCATGTGAAAACTTACATATCCTTTATATTGATGAACCTCTATCGGTCTGAAGTTCAGCGTGTAAATTAACCAGCGAGCTCGTGTCGTCTGGGCTAAGCTGACCGCAATACAAGTCCGTCAAATCTGCTTTGACCAGCAGCAGATTTACTTACCATGATCAGCCGGAAGTTTGCTTGCAATGATGCCTTCTGAAAAAGAGAAAAAAAAGTGTGATAGTGCATAAAATATTGGTCCAAGGTTGTGACGCGAACTCTATGGCCCCCAAGGTCACCAAATAACACTTTCATTCTAAACAAGAAACCCAAAAAAGGGTAACAGACAATAATAGTTAAGTGAAAAGTTTGTAATACATCTACTGCCAATGGAAGCAACTGCTAGCCGAACACATCCACACCATTTTCGTGTTATCAGTCCTCTTCTTCTCCCGCGCTGTTATTCCGGTGAGTCCACACCAAATGGTGGAAAGCAATGGACTAAATGTTCGCTTTAATTAGAGACCATCAGCAGGGCCGTGTCGGGGCTTCAACTCCGGACGCGAAACGGACCTGTTTCCCCTATTCCACCAGTACACTGAATCCTGATGAAAGGAAGGCCTTCGCTGCGGAGTTGTTTATTGGAGAACATCAACTGAACAGTTACAGGACAGGAAAGCAACTCTCATATGTATCTTGTTCACAGAAACCGAATATCCATATTCTCCTTGAACGCGTCTTCTTGAACTTTCGTGTATATTCATTGACTGGTACTCAAATGCAAGTAAATGCTACAAAGCTACTTCACAAATTCCGTAATAGATCTCCCTTTTCAAGAGAAGCGAAGCGGATTTACGAGAAAACATACTACTCGTGTGTTTCATCAGTAGTATCCACCGTTACAATGGTAGGTGCACTGTTACCAAACAATTGCACCACCAAACTATGTAATCCCGCAGTGGAAGAGCATCTTTTAGTTATTACGTGTGACTGTTGATCAAACCAAACGTATTCATATTGCTGGTGCATGATTTGACTTTTTCACCTGGATAGTCATCAAGCTTCTTGGAGGAACTGATATCCAGCAGACCAGGGCTCGGCGAGTTTTTCGAAGGCCATAGTGGAGTTGAGATCAGATCCCGACAACATCGGCCACATTAGGCCTTTTGTCTTTTTGAAGGCTGCTGAGTCAAACGAAGAGTGACTGTTTAATTAGCAGCTTTAAGCGGTTGCCCTTCGGATCACGCGGTTGCTGATCGTTTTTCAAATTTGCCAACTTGGTGTGGTTCTTGATGAAGCGTTTTTGATGATGAGTAGTTGTTGGAACGGTTTATCTGGAATCCTCGAATCAAGTCAATTCGTGTGGTTCTTGATGACGCGTTCTTGATGATGAGTGTCGTTTTATCTGGAATCCTCGAATCAAGTCAATTCTGATCAAGGGCAGCCCAATGCATATCGTGGGAAGGATTTTCAGCACGCAAAGCCGGAGGGAAAATATACCGGTTATGTAATCACCAAATAGAAGAAGCGTCTTAGATTTAATGCAGTGAACCAGAAGGTATGAAGGACTCATTACGCAGAGTCTGGATTACCAGGATATCCGGTCTTTTGGGTAGCTCTTGTAGGTGAGAATCAACATGAAAAAAGTGTAAAAAAGGTGGGTTTTGTTATTGATGTGCTTGTTAAACCAACTGACACACACATCTTAATTTTTTTTCTGGACTTAAAGATGCTTCAAAGCAACGATCTTTCTCAAAAAACATCAGGAAATGAGACGTAGGGGCAGAAAATACAGTGGAACAAGTTACGCCTGAGAGTGATTTTACAGCTAGTGTTTAGCGAAACAGATGGTACGGCCAATCAAAGATGAGTAAAAAAAGCCGTCGGCTTCTGTTGAATGTACTTTAATAGGATGAGCCAACTGAGGTTATCGTGTAAGACGACTCTGATTTATTCCAAGGTCTTAGAAGATATGATTTCGAAGTAACATGCATTCTGTGTTGGGAAAAATGACTATTTAGTATTTTGAAACTATAAAGAAAGAAGAAACCGGTGGTGGGCTGTCGAAGAATTTTCAGCGACCTCATGAGTAGTGTGGTACGCCTATAAAATGCATTGCGATATCTCGAATATCATACCAAGTGAGACATCAGGCGGCTTCGTGCGCCTCATTCAGTAGGGAGAACATCAAAACGAGAGATTTGGTTGGATTCAAGGTGAATCTGTCGTGAAAACCAAAGTGGTATACAGATGCGAGGGAACTTCGATAGCCACAACTAATCCTAGTGCCGTCAGAAGTGTAACGTCGGTAGAAAGCACCAATAGCATATAGGTAGTGAACATGGAAGAATATAAAGAATAAAGAAGAAGAGATCCCGGTAAAATGAGAGTTTAACTTGGACTGTCAATACAAACAAGAAACTAAACTTCTATGCCTTTCCAGGCATCGTGTTTACTCTTGGTGTTAACAAAAACATCCTCGCTTGGGCGTGTTACAAGGGGAGCTGTACAGGTTGGTCTTCTGTATGTTAGACACAAGCCAACAAACACGTTGCTCCTGAAGATCTATCCAGTTGTTGCCTTCATTATTGCTATATAGCATGGTTTCGATGTACACTGGTCGGGCAGGTCGATTTCTAACTCAGAATCAATTTTTTTCAATCTATCTGGAGTTGTCTAAGCAACGGAGTGAAAATCCATCAGGCTCGGTGCCGTGTTGTCAGTGAGGCGGCATCGGTCATAGTGGAGTTGAAATAGCCAGCCAGGTGCTCACATACATCAATTTAGATTCGGACGTCAAGCCTAGTATGAAAACTCTCAGTTAGCAGTTGCTCAAAATGCAGAGTATCCTTCTAAACTGCGAAGCGAAAGAAACCACCACACTCAGCTGATGAGTCCAAAGAAGACAAATTACCTCGTGTGGCTGAACTTATGTGACTCCGAGTACAACTCTACTATATTCGTGCATCTCTGTTTGAGTGTTCCTCATTTTTCCACCTTTCGTCCGGGTAGCCAAGCTCACGGTGACAGACAGACTCAGGAGGAACCTATTCAAAAGTACACCTCAAGCGCAAAAAATAGGTTCCATCGTCTTTGTATTCTAATGTGATGTAGCAACCGATTTTCAGAAGTGTGAAATGAAGTATCTTTAATGGTAAACTGCAAAGACTTTTGGGCTTCGAGATCTTCCTGGAACCAGAAATATGTACTTTAAACCCGGTCCGTGTCTTGTTTGCTGAATTGTTTGGAGTGATGACTGTTTCTTGGTCAGTACGACGCTGAATCCCAGAAATTCTCATGAGGTAAAACAAAGTAAAAATCAGGCTAAATATTTCTTACCTGTTGATTTGGGATCGGGTGGTTCTGAATGTTGTTTAATCCAGTGGCTGCTTTTTCCGCTAAATTTCGTAGTGCTCTTATTGTTGTAAAGAACAGGATGCACTGGAAAAAAACAACCAATGGAAGAAGAACTGAGCCAAGTGAATGCATGGATAATCGATACTTGCTCCCTCACCATCAGGCGACAGTGATCAGTGTTCTGAACGCCGCTCGAGTCAACCTATGTGGGGGCGGAAATCCGATCAGAAAACGTTGGGAGTCGCACTTTTTCTCTAGTGGAAAATGCTCAGTGTTCGTGAGCCTCACATCAAATAAAATGAGATGTGTGCTTCTAAACTACTTCATCTGCTCACCATTCGTTCAGGCTAGTTTTAACACATTATGTGCAAGATACCAGTAGTATGTAACACAAAGCAACATTATAAAAACGGGCCAAATTTTCTCCGATCATAAGGTGATCTTGAATGCAAGTTTTTGTTCCAATATTCCCTGATCCACGCTTCGCTCTGTTGGGTATGGCTGTTGCCTAGTTGCGTACCTAACCAACTGACTAGTTCATTGTCCAACCAGAACTGTAACACTCGGAACACGTTCAGGCAGTTTCCTTGACTTACCTCTTCTATCGTCCGTTCCCTATCCCTTTCATACAGCTCCAAGGATTTTTGCAAGTTCTCCTGTTCTTTCTGCCACTGATGGGCCACCTGTTTGAGCTCACTTCCTTTGGCTAATAGTTCCACGCTGGCAGAATTCTGGGCTTGGAGCAGTTCATGAGCTTCTCTTTCCGCCTAGAAATGCAAAGAGAATAAAACGGGCTGAAAGTAGTTTCTCCGTGTTGATGAGACACTTGGTCAATATCGTCCCTGAGTGGGAATTTTCTCTAGATGTTGGGGCATAACCAAAGATGGTCACATCTTCAATGGTTGCTCAGTTTCGCCGAGCTTGTTGATTAACTTGCAAACGTTTCGTTACCAGTCAAGGTGACATCAGTGGGCAATTGGTTGGGGAGTTTTTCCTAAACTTCTTGACTAAGACCGGCCGATATCGCTGGCCATGACTGGCGAACTGAAACCCAACTGGCAATGTTGTGGAATGTAGGTAGCTCGGGTGCGCTGCTTGGATGTTGTCTGTTCGCCGAGCTTGGCAGTTGAATTGCAAACGTTTCATCAACAATCGGGGTGGTTCAGTGCAGGGTTGGTGGGTGTATTCCTCCTCTTCTGTCTGTGACTATACAGCTTCTAAACAGTAGCTGGTAGTTCTGGAAACGGTCTTCGCGTAGTTTGATTGGTTTTCTGTGAATCTGACTTGATCTCAATCTCTGGCGTTTGGTTGGTTCGTTGGGCGCATTCAATTCAGCAGTTCTGTGTGTGGGTGTTCTGTTGTGATTCGTCCGTTTTCTTCTTGCTTTGTGATGTGAATTTGCTCCCTTGATTGGTTGATTCAATGACCTTCTGTTTTTAGTGATTGTCTTCCTTTGAACCAATTAGCCCGTTGGTTGTCGTTAGGTTTCTTGACTCAGAGTCCCGTGACTCAATGGTCCTTTTGCTTGTAACGGCTGATAGACTGGGTCAATGTCGATGTGTTTATTGATCGATTTTTGTGTGAAAACTCTGCGACAAACTCTTGCTCCCGTTTTGTTCTTGCGTGAGCAACTATTTGAATATTGTCTCAATTGAACTTGTGTCCTTCTTTGTCTTCGTGAATCGAGGCAAGTGACATTGGGTCATGTCTTCTGCTAACAAGCTTGTGCTCGTGTATTTTGGTGGCAAATTTTCTTCCCATTTGGCCAACATGGTGTTTGTCGCAGACGTTACACTCAAGTTTGTGGACCACGTTAGTCTTCTTCAATGTATCCAACCCTCCCTTTGGTTTTGAGAGATTTGCAGGCTTGAAGGCGATTGTAATTCCATGTTGCCGTAGATGTAGTGCAGTCATTTCCGCCCCGTTTCTGATATACGGCAGCGTAATCTTCCTCTGTTCTGGTTGTGTTGATGAATCAGCTTGGTGGTGGCCTCGTGAGGACCTCCAAATGAAATTCCTTGGGTAACCGTTAATTCGGAATGTCTCGTAGAGTCTTCGTTCTTCTTGTTCCTTCGCTTCTGTTGTGCTGCAGTGCGTCTTCATTTGCTTGAATAGGGTTCGAATACAGCTCCACTTGTGCCAGTTCGGATGGTTACTGAAATCGAACTTCCCCAAGATCCTATTGACCCGTTCCGAATTGTGTTGCCTACTTGTCCTTATTGCTTCCATCTGACTGATGCGTTGAGTAGCTTCCGTTCGAGGACGTTTTGTTCTTGTTCTGATTGGTCAGTTTCCGATTTTCGTTGCGTTGTGGTCAGTCGTTTCCTACAGAGGCTTCCGTTTGTGGTAGCTAGCCCATATTCTCCGGTTCGATTGATCCATTCTGAAGTTTTACTGGGTTGCGGTTTGATTTTCTTGAGTTTTGTTATTGAATGATAGGAATTCTCTGCTTCTGGCTGGTTGTTCAGAGCTATTTTTTGTTTGATCTGTTCTTTGATTTCTTGGTTGGATATGTTTTTAAGTAAGTTTGGTTGTTTTTTGGCACCGAATCCGTCTACTTCTTCTTTACGTGTCTATTCTGTTTCCTTGTAAATCTTCAAGCTTTATGGTCATGAAGTTCCTGTCTCCTTGGTGGTTGATATATCGGGTCTATTTCAACATGATTATTGATGGCTGTTTCGCTTAAGTATCACGGTTCCATAAATTCATGTTCTTTCTTTGTTCATGATTGGGCTAGGATTTGAATGTTTTTTCCAGTCGAATTTGTGCCTGTTCCGATCTTCAAGCACGGAGGCGAATGAAAATTGGCCGTATCTCTTGACAAAGAGTTGGCCGAGTATTTCTGCATACCAGTATCAGGAAGGTCAGATTCCTGAAAGCAACCTCAGAACGCCCGGAATCTACTGCTGCACCAGAAACTCAACAGGAAAGCTGGCAAGCATCCAGGCCAGTCAAACATTCGATCAATTCAGTAAAACCTGATGAGTGTTCTTGCGCGCCACAGAAGCACGACCGAATGTGATCAGCGTTCAGGCATTTCATAGAAGCACGATCGATCTTGATGGGTGTTCACTAACGCCCATCAGACAGCCTGGATCAATGTCAGAAAGTCCCCTTTAAATAGCGTGGGGCCGTTGTAACTTTTGCTCTGGCACTCGCACGCACTCACGCTCTTGCACTCGTTTGTTCGGAATGTAGCGGTTGTGTTCCCTTCTGTGAGTCTTTTTTCTCCGGCAATGGGCACTGGAGCGGGTCAGCAGCAGATACCACAGATTGACGAATCAGCAGATATAACAACCAGAAACAAATTTCAGTGCCTGCTTGGTACCGGGTAGATGTTTCCTCATATATGCTCGTCCTGCTGGGGGTGCCAGATCAGGACTTTCGCCTCCCTAAGTTGTGATAGTTCTCACTCCTTACCCCATTTTGAGCCTGTGTTTTTATCAAAGAGAAATTCCTTAGATCTGCTCTACGGATGTCTGTTTGTCTCTGAGTTGGGCAACTCTGACGTGGTCTCTTTAAGTAAGAGTGACATAACGTAACAAATGCCCTTTTGTAGAACGAAAGCAAACTAACTGAGGGGACATCAATAGCGTCAACATTTAAGCTGAACCGAGTTCATGTCATTCAGTTTATCACATCGTAAAATCTGGCCTGTCTGAGCGATGGTTGACCCTACATTCACACGTCAACATTAGTCGGAGTTAGAGGCCGGTAAAATGGGCTGATGTGCGAGTGCCTCCGTGGAACAACAAACGGGCGTCTACAAATGTTTTCCAAATAATTTATGCTTTCCAAGTAGAAAGTCTTGATCTAGTGACCAAATCTCGTTAGTGCTGTTCTTATGCTCATTTATGAATGCTGCGTTGCTCTTCGGTCAGTGACAGATGCGCTTCACGGAGCGAGCTTCATGAGCAAGTTAGGGGCCCTCTGTCTACCCCTTGTGGTGTAACCAAGCATTTTTCTCGCCAGAAGTGGCTTGGAGAAAGACAGAACTGTGCCCACTCTTCGTTCATTGCTGAAAGCTGAAAGTAATTGTTGTAACGCAAAGGAATAAGCAACACCATGAACAGTGTATTCACTAATGCAGTATTCTGGTTCTAGTCTGCTACTGTCGTAGCTAAGGTATCAAATTTGTGTTCACCTAAAGGCACGACGATGATCAATCATGTTGAGTTATGGGGACAAGCCTGTTTCTTCGGCGGAAGCCGTGAGGAAGGATGTTCCTCTGGGGAATGTTGCGCCAGTGATCTGTCCTTATTCAGTCTGACGGTGTCTCTAGGACACCACTATCACCAATGAACCGAACGGCATTTTCCCGCACGGTTCGGGGTCATCTAGCTCACTGCTGCTTGTGGATGGGTTGGCAGGACTTACATGGTCAATGGTTTGTCTAATACGCTGAGTAATTTGGTTGCAAGTTTTTCGTGGCCGTTTGAACAGGTGACAATCAAAAGCACAGAAAATGTAATCAGTTGTTGCATTGGTCAAGATATTACCTCGATTTGTCAAAACCGTTGTACATTTTCAGTGGCACTTGGTGCCTACTTGGTGACTTACAGCTTCCTGTTGCTCGTACAACTGTCTAAGCGACGCCTGCTGCATATTCCGGAGAATTCCTATCCTGTAGATCAGACCATCTGCGGGAGACACATTGGTCCGGATGTAACCTGCGAAAAATAGAGGTTGTGTGGGAGAAATTGCTGTACATCATCCTAACGAGTATGTAGCTTCACCGGTACATTTCTTACAGGCATCTTGAAAATAATAAAGATGTCCCACAGCTAAATATCGGTACAGCTGTTTACTGCCCAGTGATAAATCTATCCGTATTGAACAGCATACGATGGGAACACTTTGGGGATTCGTATCATCGAATGTGGCACTGTTTGAATTCAAAGCCGTTGTTCGAAGACCGATATATATGTAATGATGAGATTTAAGCCATAATAATTCACTGTTTCAAGGGAGGTGGGAACGCGTTTGTTGAAATGGCGTTACATCACAAACTGTACGGCGTGATTGACGAATTGCACTCTTTTTGCAAACTACTTTGATGTTCACGACAGACTCGTCTGAATCTCCCGTTCCGCTGAATGCACTGAGTCTTTGATTAACGCTAATGTAGTTTATGAGTGATTGTATTTGGTCCATTTGTGTGAAGTATGGTGTTAAAGGAACCTCAGGGATAAAGACTACTTGGGGAATTTCAAGAAAGGAGAAAGCGGTAGTAGGCTATCGAAGAGATCTCAGCGACATTATGAGTAATGTGATCTACCAAGCAAAGTACGATGTGATGTCATAAGGGGAAAAGTACATGAGAAGAATCGATATGATTGGGGATGTATCAGATCAGTGTGCCGTACGACAGTATCCACAGACCTGTTTAACCGGTTGTTAGAACCAGTCACATTTTTGGTGAGTTTAGTAGTATTTTCATCTAGCAGTTTATAAGGACAAACGATGAGTAAGCACGGTGCGCCTGATTAGCCCTCATCATCATCATCATCATCATCATCATCATCAGCATCATCATCATCATCTACTGCCGATGCTTCGCTGCTGTAGTGCAATTCATGGTTGTAAATGGGTCATCACGGCGCCAACATCTACAAACAAGGACTACTGGGGTCCTCAACAAAAGGCACTGGCTGAAAAGCCTGACCACAAGGGAGCAGTGTGTGACTAAGTTGTGAATTTTTGTGGTTTATTACTGAGCAAACACTTCGGAAATGGGACCAACACAAGATGCTCAGATTTGATAGCTGACGCGGAAGACCTTTTGATTCATATCCCTTCTCACCGTGACTGTTTGGAAATACCGAAATTTGACCAACGTGCAAATTCACTTTTCTACTACTTTTCTACTACTTTTACTACTACTGGAAGTTCGTCCCCTTCAGACAGGCGCAGGAGTTCACAGCAACTTACCTCAGTTGAGCTGTTCACATAGTACATGCCACAGATGTCTTGCGACTCACAACTGATCATAAATTTACCAATATTCATTGGGTAACAATATTCCAGAAGGCTGCCGTTCATCCTCGGATTGGACAGCCTTTTGTTCCTAATCGTCTGTAAAAAGGACTTTTCTGAGAGATGCAGAATAGGGTTGTTGGGAAAGGTCACAACGGCGTGACCAGTTATCCAGCGCAACAGGTTGCTCTTACTATTGTTAACGTGGACTTTGAACTATCTATATCAAGCAGTGAACTAATGTTGATTTAACCAAGTTTTTCGGTGAAAATATCTCGCTCAAATTTAGCCTAAATTTCAGCGGTAGACTTACCCTTTGGGAAAAGTTTTAGGGTATCATTCAGGAGCTCTTCGTACGCTCGCAATCTTTGCAATCGACTTTGCAGTCCATCACGTCTGTTGGTTTATTTCGAAACAGTATCCGATTAGTACATGAAGGATAGCGGTTTTTTGATTATTAAAAAAATTTCAACGCTGAATTTTTCGGCCCCCACGGAAGATAAGCTATCCGAGAGGGGAGCCATTTATGAAACATCTTTCGGTTCAGTTCACTTCGATTGGATGATGATGACTAGCTATCGTGAAACCAGTGAAAAGTCTTGACTAAGACATCTGGCTAGAAGGAAAGTTTGGAAGAAGCACTAATTGATCCATCGAAACATCATATTTGAACTTTGCTTTCTAAGTAACATGTCGTCTGAACGTGCCTGCACTTCCTTCATTTAAGCACAATTTATTATATTTTCATAGAGGAAACTACTCGCAAAGTTGCTGAAAGCTCTTCGACAGCCCACGACCGGTTTCGCCCGAATTGGGGCTCATCAGGTAGGCGCAGTCCCCGAGTATCCGTCAACCTTATGATCTACTTGAACCCAAATTGGACATTCAGTTGGAGGACATCATAAAAGAGAGATTCAGTCGAGAATCCCGTGAAGACCGAATTGATTTGCAACTGAGTTTATTTCACGACGATTTATTGTACTTTGTCTGCTTAGGGAGGAAGATAATCGAGTGATTCTATCCAGTCAAGATCCGGTTGGGCTGCTTGGGGTTAAGAGTGAATGCACTAAAGTGAGATACAACTGAAACAAGTAACCAAAACGATCTGCAGTAAAATTCTATAATAATACAGACGATAAGACAAGAAAAGGCTTCATCACCATAACTGACAGCAGTACCAGCTTAGAACATCGGTCCTTTACTACCTTAAGACCTAGAAAGTATCGGTCGTAACAATAGTGGGGTCTACGCTAGACGGATTGAAGCGAAATCGCCAGAATCACAAAACAGGAATCGAGAATTGGGTGGACTGGCACCCACGAATCTGGGATCCACACCCAATAGGCCGGTTGATTGATCCAAGTTGGATCATTCATACCTGTGGGCTGAGGTTGTGGGTAGCTTTTTGGCCAAGCCACGAGAGCACGGCGCAGATGAGGAACCGCCTATCCAGACAGGTTATTCATGAAGCACTGAACCTGTCAGATAAAAATTTTAGGGACTGTCCGAAAACATCATGAACGAGAGATTCAGCTAGGTTTCAGGTGGATCTCTCGTCAAAACTAAATTGGTATGCAAATGAGTGCATTTCGCTAACTTTCCAGACCTGTTTCGACAAAACACTGTGCGTTTGTTGAATTCCGACAAATCTCATCGACCGTTAATGATACGCTATCATGTACTGCAATATCAGGAGCATAATGAAAGAATCTTCATGTATTGGAGGCGATGACAAACACTCTACAGGTCTTGAGCGCCTTCATTGAGGTGAGGAACTATGAACCGAGGCTATGGTTTTGTTGCAAGAGCATCATTAACTATAGGACTGTGAAGCACTGTCAATGAAGACGGCTAAATTGTGCCTCAAGGTTCCTTTTTATCAACCCGAGTTTGTTAATTGCTCATAAGTCTCGTATTTAGATTTTGTGACGAAAGCTGATTAGTGGACCTTCCTCTACCCAAACGACGCAACCTATGTCGTGTAAACGTGTCGGCTCTTTCAAAGAGGTTCCTCATTTTTGGTTTCTACTAACCGAATAAGGGCAGCCTCGATCTTCTCGTTGATGGACTCAAGTTCGGTAATGGCGGAATCTCGTAGGTCTCTGTTTCGCCTGATCAAATATTCCTGGCGTTTCGACTTGTTCAGATTGTCAATGATGAATCGATGGTAGTTCAAACATCGTGTTTGGAACTGTTCTAACCGACCGTTCAGTTTCGTTCTCCTGTCCTGAAATCGCGTCATTTCGTCCTGGTGAGAAAAAAGACGCAAAGTGTTGCTTGTCATTGTGACGTTCGTGAATGGGTCTAGGTTACCTGTGCACAGAGGATTAACATCACGAGTAAGCACAGCTCAGTTAGAGCAGAACCATCCAGATTGTGGATCTTCGCACCTTCAATTACAGTTTCTAATAACGTGCTTGTTGTAACTTGCTGAACGGTTGTGGAACTCTGTGTCGGTCCTAGGCTTCCTGCTTCGCTGCTTCACTATAGTGTATCAAAAGGCGTGGTAGTTTCACACAGCCCCTCACGGAGACAAAGGAAGATTATTACAACTGTATTTATAGGGTAATCACAGAATGTTCCACAAGGTCGTGCTAGAATATCCGTGAGGGGGCGAGAAGTGTCGAGCTAAAGATGACCCATCCAGTTTGGCTGACATTCTTACCAATCAGGACATGCCTTCGCTTGGTCCGTAGCCCGCACGTGACACATCCGTCCAGTTGACGTGCGGTTAGGTCATTAGGGGTGACTGGCCTCCTTAGAGTACTTCCTTTTTCTGTGACAAGCCATACAGTCACGTCCTGGGATCAAATACGTAATTAAACAAGTCCGCCACGCCAGTGCGAGAACATCGGGCATGACAGAACATGCGAGAAAATACTATGGGGAGAAGCGCAAGTTGTGAATTTCCCTCTGGTGTATTTTCATAGGGCGATTAACCTTTTTGCAACTGTATGACGGTAGATAAACTCATCTACTTTTGATAGTGTCAGCAGAGTTAGAAATTGCAATAACCCCAAAGTATCAACAAATTACGAAAAGCTAGAGAGCGAATGAACGGCAGGTGAGCTCCGCATCTTGGAAGTCATCAGTCGAGGAGACAATCAATAAGTAGCCACGTGATGTATATCCGGTGATTGAAGCGTGAGTCCAGGTGCGAAGCAATCGCTCTAATGACCAGCTGAAACCTGGAATCCTCAACTAACAGTCGGGATGTATCGATAGGGAAATCCCTAGTGATTACTGAGATGTGCACGGGTGAATATTTTCAGTAAGCATGCTTCACGGCTTTTTTGGCCTAAGAAACTTGAATTATAGGAAAAAATCTCCATTGTTGCCTATTGTAATTTTAGCGATCATCACATCTAGTGGTTCAGCACACCTGTCTAAATAAATATTGTCTTATTTCGATTTGAAATCTCAGTGAAAAGGCAAATCAAACTGTAAGGGCGTGCCTGGGTGTACGTATCAAGGAAAATCAACCCTCAATGACGGACATTCCGTATTTGGCGCACAGCTTCTACGTGGTTGCCTTTCGTAGTCCAACATATCAAAAATGAAACTAACAAGAACACCTGAACAAAGCTTAATAGTTAAGGGAAGAAATTAAATCGATAAGCTGTAACACCCTTTCGGTGCCCAACTGTCATGCCAACCGAAGGAAGCACGAGGGTTGGGATGTTGTCAGGCCGTCGGAGTCGAGACAGAAGAAGTCGAGAGGTAGAGGTCGGGTTCAAACCACAGACCTTCCGGTCAGTAAATTCGTCCTCTAACTCGGAGAATAACTAAAAAAACCCAAATGAGACCTTTACCCACTAGGAGATGTAGATTAACTTACGGACAACTGGGTCTTCTTTTGAAGACTCAGCTGTAAGGCATATTGGTTAACTCAACATGAGGTTGATGTGGACACTCACATCATCATGGGGAACTTTTACATTTTCCACCCCGAACCATTGTGACTTGCCAGGACTTCGTATGCTAGGCTTGCCATGCCTTAAGGTATGAGCCATCTCGCATCACATTTTGGCCGCCCTTGAACACACTATGCTTTTAGAGAAAACTTGGTGAAATTCACCGGAGCATACCTAGGAAAGCCGTAGATACGAGCATTCCTTGGGTTTGGAGACAGTTTAGAGGAAAATGTCCCCTACATAGAAATAGCGGGTGAATTAATTACGAACTACTTATAATATATCAGTAGCTGGAAGGGGGAATCAATTTGATATTACCTCCAAGTGACCTGTGTAGCCGCAGGTTCTTTTATTCTTCAGGTTGACTGAGAGATGGGTTATCGCAACAACATGGTAGAAGGTTATTTGTCTGTTATAAATTTCTTTTACATGACAATGCCCAAATATCCCACGTCCTGTCAGCATCCATGGACTACAGCTTTGGATGGCAACTTTCGAGTGCACGAAATATGAAATTTTTAACTGTTCACTGAGAAACACGCGTACGCTCAACCTTTTGTGACGTTGTTTCTGAGCATGATATTGGTGTACTACGGTTCCTGTGCTGCTGGTTTGTCGGTCGTCCGGCACTCTGTGTGCACTGAAAACTGAATGTCATCTTGTCGCAGTTCGGTGACACAAAACGACAAGCGCTTGTTTCAGTATACGCACTGACCAAAAGAAAACCTGTTACACAACACCACCCTGCTTAAAGTGCCGTCTCGTAAACTACGGCGACCATAGCTGTAGCATTTGTGTATGTGTGTGTGTGTGTGTGTAAAATTCAGCATGGAACAAGGTTTCGTTAACAGCAAGTTCAAATTATTTCTGCAGCCATGACAATGAATTCATCGTAAGCCTGTGTAAGCCACTTAAGATTGGATGCTTACTAGAAACGGCAAAACAACTTATCGTTAGCTTTCAGTCCAAAAGAATGAGACATCACAGTGTCTTTGTTCCGGGTTGTCGCATGTTGGTGAATACTATAAATAACACCACTTCCACATGTCCGGTGACCTTGGAAACTTGTCTACATAGTCAAACCACTGTCAACAGAAAGGCTGCGCGATGTGCCGTCATATACTGTAACACCAACACTAGAATACATAGAGCAATCATTAAATACTGACCTGGAAAACGCCGTGGATCCATAAAATGTAGCTTCTCTTTGTCCAGACTGATCGACGCTCTGACCTCCCAGATACTTTGTACATTTGCTTTACTGTTCTTGGTGCACATCAAGGTGTGTCCAGTATAAGTTTAGATCGGTCATCCTGGTCTAGATCATACAGTTTACGTGGAGTTGAAACAAGTAAATCGTGGTCAACAGTGCTATTCGTCCTCCGAGACATTTCGCTCACGAGGTGGGTTTGCGCGCCTTCAGTTTGAGTAGTTGTCAGCTCCAAGTTGCTCTTCATGATCACTTATTTCTTGGGGTCCATCTAATCACTACCTTGCTATCCATCCTTCAGTGAATTCACCGACTCACACTGGATGGAGAATTTCAGACTCCTGAGGTCCCGATACGGAACTTTGAGTGACGCGTAGGTTTGACAATTCCGAATATCAAAAGGAAGAACTGGGTTCGAAATTCTACGTTATTATTGCCACAAAGGTAAGCAGAGTTACACAACAAAATGAGATTGTCCACAATCGAGGCGTCAACAAGTGCACTGAACGGCAGAGTGCAGTGCCAAGGTCTGCACACCAAACAACGGCGAGCGGAATGTTGACTCGTCCCTTCCGACGACAGTCTCATGATTCTCATGGGCAGTGCGATCACACGGAACTCATGAGAGAACAAATCAGGGTAGGCTCAGCATACGGGACACGAAAATGCGTGGGTAAGTAGGTCAGCTGCGCACAGTACGCGCACAGTACGCGCACAGACACGCATGTCAATCTACCAGTCGGACGGGAAGGCCTTTGCGGCACGGTGCATGGTGGGTACGCACGAGCAAAGCAGATGGAGATGAAAAGTACACAGGTGGGGTAAACGAATGCATGGAGGAATTACCATGGATTCGAGTTAGACAGTACTTGTCATACAGTGTTTGTAGCTGTCACAGTTTCGCTCACCGATGATTTGGGGAGGTGGGGTAGGTAGCTGCTCATTGGAGGCACGAGCTGGTAAATTAGCGCATAAACACTGGTCTGTCAGTAGACTTTTAAGTGGGGGGTTTGCAATAGAGCTATGCATTGAAGGCCATAGCTTGGATGAACGAGCACCATTGAGGTTCCCCTCTGCACGATCTTCGTAGAGCCCTTCGCGTTAGGCCGATCCCCAGTGCGATCAAAAATTGACATTCTTCTGCTTCTTCTCCAGCTTTACTGAAAATCGTGGAGGAGGTGATACTGCATGATATCCCTTCTCATTTGTGTCCTTCATCTGATTGCTTCCGGTTCATTTATACTTCCTTCATTAGTTCGTGTCAGAATGAAGCCAACTATATAGTTAAATGTGTTTTTCTTGACTTCACTCTCGAGAGAGAACTCTTCCAGCATAATCTGGATACTTTGCTTCCTTCTTTCATTAGCTAGTTGGTCCATTAGAAAGGTAGTGGCCTTTTCTAGTAATACTGGTGACCCTAAAGGTAGGATTATCTCCCCATTTATTTACGCAAGATTGATCTTTGAAGCGTTCATTCAACCAAACGTTCTGAATATCCCGTATTCGCCCGTTCTTTCATCATGATCATCATCATCATCATTCATCATATCATCAACAACAACAACATTATTATTATTGTCATCATCATCAACAACAGCATTATCATCATCATCATCATCATCATCATCATTGACAGCATGACATCAGTGTTCAACACCGACGCTTCGCTGCTATACAATCATGATTTACTTGAAAACCATATTGTGAAAAAATGAATAGAGTTGGACAGGGAAGGGACTTAGTGCTAGCTTACTGCAATCATTCCGATGTGCCTACACCTCCAAACACTCATTCAGGCATTCTGGATAGAAAATGACAACAAGAACGCCATTGACATCGGTTGGCAGCGATATCTTGCAGCGTCTCTAACCTGGCGCAGTGACGATCACGCGGGCCCCACCCTGGACGGCGTGCAGCGCCGACAGCACCCAAACATTTCGTGATATCTCCTATACTCTTCTGCTAGGTCAAGGGTCGGCCGTCTCTGTGCTTCCGTCAATCTGAATTGGGCACGGAAAACAGCACTCTTTTCGGCAACCTATGGTTTTGCATGCGCAATGCCAGAGACAACTTCTGTTGCTGGGCCCACTGTTCAATGGAATTTCCCGTTGCACAACAGAAAACTCGCTTTCTAACTGCCTCGTTACGGATTCGCTGACACCAAACCACACGAGCTATGGTTCTGAGATAAAGATTGTCGAACACCTGAAGACCTCTCAGTTCCGCTGCTTGAACAGGCCAAGTATCACAGCCATACAGAAAAAAACAGCCCGTACTGCAGCCGTTTTTTGAAAATGGGTACTAATACCGGCTCTCCCCAGTTGTTCGAGACAATCTCCTCTTACAAACTGTAGGCAAAGAGATCAGACAAGCGCTGACTGGGGGCTCCAATCCCGTCTTTGAACAACGCTCGGACAAGAAGCCCGGTGGCATTTAAGAGGACAAAAATGTCAGAAATCTCCGAGACTATGGGGGTTCCACATACTTCGTTCTGTTCGCTCCAGAGGAGAGGCAGCTGGTGGCCACGGTAACTGTTGATCGATGTGTTTGGACCAACGGTCGAGGTATTCTACTTTATTCAACATTGTCGCTCCATCCTTGATGGTTTCACTCACAGGTCGTTTCCGGGAACTAGTCGCACGGATCAACCAAAATCGCCTTCGGGTATTACGGGCCTTCTAGGCCTTTTCCATTCGCTTGGTTTTCCGTATCCACCAGACATCACGGTCGACACGCACGCTCACCTTCACTTGACGTCTGATAACTCTTCGCATCAAGTTATGTTCTGGACTGGCTGGGATATTTCTTCGAGATTTAAGCAGTGCCATCGTTGGGACTGATGTCCATTGCTTGAGTGAGCCTGATGGTGTCGTGCCACAGGCGAAATTCTCAGCACTATACAAACTGGTGGCAATCTCGTTCCAGTATGCATTTACATCTGATCGTAGAGCATTCAGAGGAGACCCTGGAAGGCTAGTCCAAGATCTGGATCTGCCAGTCTCTCAGTTGCCAAACGATTTGTGCATACCTTACGCGGTCCTGGAAAACGTAGGGAGAAGCGACTTCGGACGAGTCCGTGGGGGGAGGAGCGACTTCGGACGAGTCCGTGGTTGGAATCTACAAATGTGTTCCAAAACGATCGGCAGTCAGTTATTGGTCCGCGCCATCGACAATTGATTGTAATGTGATCGATTTGAGCTTGTGGCTGGTATGCCGTTGGAGGACACGATGTGACCAGACTTCGGCTATTTCGGAANTCGAGATTTAAGCAGTGCCATCGTTCGGACTGATGTCCATCGCTTGAGTGAGCCTGATGGTGCCGTGCCACAGGCGAAATTCTCAGCACTGTACAAAGTGGTGGCAATCTCGTTCCAGTATGCATTTACATCTGATCGTAGAGCATTCAGAGGAGACCCTGGAAGGCTAGTCTTGTAAGTTCGTCCAAGATCCGGATCTGCCAGTCTCTCAGTTGCCAAGCGATTTGTGCACACCTTACGCGGTCCTGGAAAACGTGGGGAGGAGCGACTTCGGACGAGTCCGTGGTTGGAATCTACAAATGTGTTCCAAAACGATCGGCAGTCAGTTATTGGTCCGCGCCATCGACAATTGATTGTAATGTGATCGATTTGAGCTTGTGGCTGGTATGCCGTTGGAGGACACGATGTGACCAGACTTCGGCTATTTCGGGAATTAGTACGGCATAGAAACAGCTTGTGATCAGCATACAGCAATCGTTCACCGTTATCCGTACGTACTGAGTCCAATTCATATCGACCTCCTAATCGGGTCTCAGATATGCTAAGCCTGCCCACTTGTGCATTCAGATCTCCGACAACCACCACGATGTCTTAGCTTTTAGCTCGCCGCACCAGGGCACTCAGTGCGTCGTAAAAAGTCGGACGGCGTCAGAGCTACAGTCAGTTGGGTCGTAAGCAGACACGATAAACAGACATCAACCAACTTTCCGCTCGTGTGACCCTTTCACAGACGTTGCCAGACGAACCGCACAGAGGCGACTATCAACAGGTATCCAGTCAAGTAAGGATACTTCCGCCCGGTGACTTAGCACAATACCAACCTCTGCATATCTTGCTGTGGCAGTCTCTGGATCACTAGAGGTGAGTGATCGGAGATGGATGAGGCGGTTAGCTCAACCACTGTGCTTATATCTTGAATTGTGGTTTTTACTACACAGCACACATCAATGCCAAGCGAGTTCAATGTGACAGCAAGTGCAGCTTTTGTCCTGCTTGCTTCAGAGTGCGGACATTGAAGGTGGCCAGATAGTCCAGGCCTGAAGATTGATTTGGAGATATTTGAAGACGCCGGCGCCATGTGACGAGCAGACGCTGCACGCAAAACCGATGCAAGACGAACGGAGTCATCAGTCCTATTTACTGGCCCTACAACTGGAGGGCTATTAATGGGGTGGGGAGAGGTGGAAGAAAAAATATGTGAAAGAGGAACAAGGGAGGAGTCAGCAGTAGCCCGTTTTCGCTTATCCTGTCTGCTGTATGCAGCAAATTAGGCGACCCGGCTTATAGCACCACGCGACGGCCGATGTGGCATCCATATGTCACTGGTTGTTTTGCGACATCTTTATCTGGTCCAAAATGAGCCTAAAACTTAACCTCCACTCATTTAAACTATGAGTGTATTTCCCAGCCGTATTCTGTATGTAATTCAAACGCCTGCGAGTGCGCTTATTCTCCACCTTAATTATGACTGGTTGAGTTGAAGCAATTTTCTCAAAGCTCTCTTCTATGGGGAATCTACGCGGATTGAGTCGCCCTTACGTTTTAAACTGAACACTTTTCTGTGTTCCCCATCAGTTTGTACTGCTCCCTTGCCACTTCCCATAGCTTTCGTGAGAAGGGCTTCTGTCGAAACAAGGCGTGGAAATCATTTCCTGGGGAGTCTTTCATTTCGGCATTTCTTCGTCACCTCATAAAGATGTTGGTTTCTTCTTGTTAACAACTTTACTCAGGTATATTCACTGATGTGTTTCACTATTCACATCAGTCAGCAGCACGTTCTTGTGGCCATGTTACGATTGCTTTCAAACATTTGCACGATCGCTTTTCAACGTGTAAATATTCAAGTATTCTCGAAACTCAACTCCAGACAATCCATTCCACTCAACTGCCCTTTTTGGGTTTCTTCTTGTGCAGAGAACAGCTCATCTCCTGCCCATCAAGTGGAACTTAGTAGGAATTGTGAAACTACTTGTGTTTTGGAACCATCAGTATCAACTCGTGCTAGAATTAACGATATGTCGAAATAATGGTGACTCAGGTGTGTTTTATAGACTGCTGATCAGGTGGCTGTTGATCTATTCGTCGAGCCTACTGGTTGGCTTGTGAGTTTTTGGTTACCATTTGGGAAGAGATCG
>NW_008752018.1:95987-116195 GCF_000715545.1 Opisthorchis viverrini | reverse complement strand
TCGTGCTAGAATTAACGATATGTCGAAATAATGGTGACTCAGGTGTGTTTTATAGACTGCTGATCAGGTGGCTGTTGATCTATTCGTCGAGCCTACTGGTTGGCTTGTGAGTTTTTGGTTACCATTTGGGAAGAGATCGCCAGTCCACGGACTGATGGAGTGCCTGCAATGGTGACAAGTTAGTTGTTAAGTTCAGAGAACAGATCGACAGCCATATATCGATTTTTATGCGTTTGGGCCATCCGACATCGAATGAAACTTCAACCAAAAATCACCGAAAATATCGCGCCGATTTATTGTTCTTGGAGCCCAGGGAATTGGAGGTATCAAATGAAATAACGTCCAGTCAGTCATCCAGGAAATTTTATCTGAGTTTGCTGCTGACAACTATCAAGTAGTGTGTCTCGCTCCGTCGACCGGTCAGAATGTTCCTAATTACCGATCAGACATTTATGGGGTGAATGTAACTGGATACTATCTAGGTTACCAGGCTAACCCGCTAGGTTCGAAAAGCATCAAGTCCCACAGGGGCGAGAAATAATTGGGTCAGAAAAGGAGCCAATTAAACCTGGCTAAGCAGGTAGGTAGGTCAGCAGTAACATATCCAGATAGGAAGCTAGTAACACTATGTTCAGAATCTAGCCAAACAAAAATGCTATTCACACATGGAACCAATAGTTGCTCGTACGTCGGAATCCTACCACTTTCAGCCCATCTCGTTTTCCAGAGTTAGCCAATGGGATTTTTTAATTTCGGGGATTCGAGCCACAAAATTTGAATTTCTGAGGCACTGCTCAGTCTGAAGAGACCTCATTCGCAATTTCGGCCACCATGGAGAGTCAACTCTCTTCTCGGGTTAAGAAGTTATTGATGAAACCCAGACGGGCTCCAAAAGAAATAGCTAATGACCGGTGAATTGTTTTGAATATATCAGCTTATTTTTGGAAGAGCTCAGTTCGGTACCCAAAGCAAACCACGTAATAAACGTAAATCTGGTTTTTGTGCAATCAAATCACAAAAAATTAGCAACACACAACTCACGGAGAAAACCCCCAGTTGGTTGTAATGCTCGATGCTGGCATGTCGCTTTCTTTCGAGAACAGTGGTGGTATAATGAAAACCATACTGCTGTGGGATAGGCTCCGTTCTTCTGTGACAACTAGATAAGGAAATGATGTTGAAGGGGGAGTTTAACGAAGATTAAGGGTAGATTCTTTATTGTGAAGCTAATTAGACAGAATACAGTTGTCCGAGCAATTGTTGGGCTTACTAGGGTTATCAATGGACAGCGATCCAGCTAGTCGGTCTCAAAAGGCTACATGGATTTGATGCAGTGAACTTTAGCTACTTAGATGGAATGTAAGTAGCAAACACTGCGCTGAGCAAAAGTAAACGGCTCAGAAACGCGAGAGTAATTTTGGGTGAAAATTCCACTTTCACTAGCACAGTACCAAATAACTGAGGATATTCGGAGTTAGGAACAACTGGAAGCATGTTAGGAACGTGACCTCGCGCCGTGAATACTAGGGTTCAGAGAAACTATGACCATCGTCGTCCGCAGCATATCATCGATTCGCTGCCATACAGCCATAATCCATTCGAAAGCCTTACTGTGAAGAAATGAATAAAAGTTGATGGGGAAGGGACTCGGTGCTAACGTGCTGCAATTATTTCAAGGTGCACTCACTTCCATTCATTCATTCATGCACTCTGGATCACGCAGACCCTATCTCGGGAGGCAAGCCACGCCATCAATACCTAGACTTGTCGTAACCACTTTCACAACCATCTGCTAAGTCAAAGGTTGACCACTATGCTGCTTGCATGACTCTGAATCGGGCACGGTGTGTACAGCACTCTCTTCGTTAAACGATAATTTTGCATGGGCAATACATCCTATTTAGGATATCGGGTCGGAAATAACTCACGGTTGAAGATTTTTTGGAGGTTTAAAAATATAACGAGCTACGCATGAAACCACATCTAGATATTTCGAGGACGTAAGTAACCAGATATAGCACAAATAACGCAGGGTCTGGTAGGGCGCGATTCAGAGGAATACGTAAAGAATGGGGTACTGAGTGGCACGGGTGATTGTACGCAAGGCGGACATCCTGCCTATCCAATATACTCCTCACCAGTTCTATATGAGGAAAGTGATATGAACCAAGGCTGTCTTTTCATTGTCCTAAATTTCAATTAGTACTTGAAGTGGCAATTCGAAAGTGGGGTCCATAAGGATGGTCACCTCGTATGTAACAAATCTAACCTGTCACAGTTCTAGCTATGAAGACAGCAACATTATTGCATCACTAATTTGGTAGCCACAGAGGGGAACCGGGTCAATTTTCATTGGTTTATGGCTATCATAGAGTGAACCAAACCAGCCGGCTCCAGATAAACCTAGTCGCACTTATCGATCGGAACAGTTTTGACTGCCAGCAGGGTGGGCATGTTCAGTATCTCGCCCACCCTTCGCCTGGCATTGACAGGGAAGTCAGTCAGAGCCATTCCGGTCAGCGACGTCCCATCACGACCACCCCAACTAAAATTTAGTTGGACAGCCTCAGAAATGAACACACACTCGCTGATTTCCCCCACCTTAATCTAAACCCAGTTCAGACTTTCTTCCCGAGTGAGGTTTTTTCTACTGTCGTAGGTAAAGTGTGCAGGAATGTCGGTAGTACGGTTGCGTTTATCAGACGTTGATCACATGGCTTTTGATGTGCTCACTGAGCTTGACAAGTAACTCGCAAGCTGGTTCTGCCGCAACTTGTATCGATCACGGTTTTTTGTCGGGCTATACCGATTTTTTGACTGAACTGCGGACTAAAATCGATAGACCATGCTGACTGGATAATGTCTCGACCCCACTTCGCTTTCAGTGTGCGGCGAAATATTCCAATGGCCGATTGGATGGTAGCTGGGTTATTGACCACCTGCATTGTCAACGTTTAGAAACACCGATTTCACCTGAGATTCATGCAGCTCACAGAAGAAACTTGACATAACATCCGATTGTCAAATATTTGTGGAGACCGGGTTCATTTAATTTGCTCCCCAGAGGTCAGATATTTGTAGTGGTGAAGAGCCCAAAACTGATGTTCCAATTACGCTACAAACTCTTCACTAGCAGACAACCATGGGGACGTCAGAAAAGAGGGACTAACATGGGACAGCTAGGGATATGGTCTTCACTAGCGTGTGTAAGTAGTATGTCTTGAATCACGTGACAATGTAGTCAGATGCACCATGTTTAGACTGTTTTTCGAAGGCCCGTTTTCACAATGCACTTACTTTTCCTTCTAGGAGACAATGTCACCCCTCCTCAAGGAAACACTTGAAGTAAATACGAAAACCTCTCCTTCACATTTGACGTATTCATTTGAAGAGGTGACAAATATGAAGAATTTTCTGCATTTCTCTATACAATTAATTTCGATTTTGACATTTTTGAATGCTTCCAGTCTCAGACGTCAGAGTGCGATGAGGTTGTTAAGTTGGATACTAAATTATGCGCGAAATTACGGTGACTCAGTAGGCATGGCTAACGCTAGCGCTTCGTAGAAACTTGGAAGGCAGATAGCATCACATACTCCACAACTTTTCGTAACATCGTCCAACCCCTTTTTTCATGTTAGATTCCGTCCACCTCTAGGTCTCAACCATGAATTAGGCACGGAAGAGAATGCTTCGCTCGGCATGCCTAACGCTTGACTCAGCCCACTTAGCTATCAGTGCTGGATGATACTTGTGATCCGCGCTTTTCAAATGAGTTGAAACGGCCCTAAATGGGTCACTTTTTTTGAACCATTTCACCGACCACCACTTTTTCTGCGGTAAAGCAAACCTCCTGGTTTTCAGTGCAGGCTAATGACAACTTGTCACCTGCATTCCCTTTTTACTTGCTTGATTCCTCACTCTCTAATAGCTTACTACCCACTTACTCGCTTGAATGCCTACTCACTTACTTACTTACATACTTATTTACTTGCTTATTCACTGACTTACTTTAGTGTGACTGACACTTGCAGTCCTTATGTTGTAAGTGAAACATACACTTTAGCTGGAAGTAGTGTGGTCAAGCTTGGCTGGTTAATCAATGTAGGTTGTGATAGTACGTACTTCCGGAGATTTAAGCCTGCCGCTCCTGCTTGAATTGCAATACATGCCGCCGAATTTGGGTTGCCGGAAGTGACTGCCGATGAGGCCTGAAAGTCAGTCGTTTTGAATTCGCTCAAAGATGCTTGAGAAACCATGTCACTGGTGTTTTGTCCTTCTGTGGTTTTTTCTACATGCGAATTAAACGGCCGATTTGAAATATTGATTTGTGGTCACGTGATGCACGTCAGAAGATCAGGCGACAGCGATTTGTCCTTCTGCCGTAGTACTGAACTAAAGCGGCAAAAGTGGCGCGTTTCCAACGCGGAACGGGAAGTCTTGTTAAATTCCGTTGCCCGAGATGATTAAGGAATGTGGTATTACCCGACAGAGCCAGGGTAACACTTTCAAAATAATTCACTTAGGAGGGATGCCCTACCATTCGTGACATGTGAAAAGAGGCGATATCTCAGAAGTTTCTTCAAAAACTTAGATACTCGCGGTTTAGTTCGTGTGGCCGAGGGGATAGTGTTGTAGACCCCCATTTCGAAGACGTCGTTAAATAATCCCACAAAGGTAATCTGCTTGCACACTGTTCCGCCGAACAAGTTCTCATGACGCTCTCCGAAATCTGATAAATCACTTTAGGGCCGGACAAGGTGTATGCTTAAATTAGTTCCACTGGAGTATCACCTTCTCATTGACTACTTGTACATCGAGCCGATGATGCAGCGCACCGATAATTGTGCGGTGCCCTTTCACTGACATATACAACACACGAATGACGGTCGAATAACTGCGGATACTCATCATCAACTGGCCAAGTGCACATCACATTTATATATGAAAGTAGAGAGATAGATACGTGTGGTACAATAGCAACACACGCAAAAGTCACTCGGCCTGACTGACTTGTCTATGAACAACTAAAGTTTCGTTAAGTTAAGTCTGGCACTGGTTGCCGCCGAAAATCCGTCATGTGCTGAACTGAGGGCTGAACTAGTTTGAACACTCCGGCTAGTCTTCTGTATGGTCAGGTGTCAACACGATGCAATGACAGTGCATACACCGACAAGGTTATCTACTGGCGACTGGTGTAGGACAGCCTGATGGTGTCAAAACACGACCCCATTAGCCCGGTGATTGCACAGTTACAATAAGGTAAACAAACTGAGGGAGCGTTAGTAGAGAGGGAAGAAAACCGAGGAATGCCAGCTTATCCTCTGTGTGCATGACGTCGGTGTTGTGACCATACTCTGATGTGTCGCATCAACTGGAAGTCGGTATGCTTACTAGCCGTTTCACTATGAGTGGTGCAGTGTTCGTCACAGAACCGGGCGGAAAGGCACGCCAAATCTATAAATTCTAGAAGCGCTTTAGAGATGGAAGTTTTGTATCTGGCCAGCTTGATACGCTCACGTTCACCGGGTTTAATTCACTGTTCGTGTAGAAGAAAATTTAGACACTAAGTGATCTGACTGTGTTTGTATAGTGTCCCATTGTGTTCGTTAGGCAAAATGACGCCACAAGCGTGAACGCTTGTCAGCATAGTCCGGAGCAGTATGATGGAGTTGGCAGGGTATCTGTTATTCGACCCCACGTGGACTACTCAAAGTTAGAAAGGAGATTGGTGGGGTATCTGTAGGTGGGACACTGGACGGCGGATAGATCAGTATTGGGACAGATAAGAGGACTGTAGCAGAGAGTAGATCGACAACTAGGGACCACGGGCTGGCTCTAAAACATATCATTTCGGACACGGATCAGTGATAATGAACTACAGCATTTCGTAAAGCTACATAGAGCACTTGTGACAGTAACTATGGCGGTCTCTTCTGCGGCAGAGGCGATAAATCTATGCATTTAAATGGACAAACAAAACGGTATGCATATGGGGGCAAAGCACGGAAAATCAGCTTGAGGGACGTCACGCCGTTAGGTGTGTATGTGTTTTTGCGGGGGCGGGGATCGACAAACCAAAAGTCACGAATGAACGCAACCATACCCAGCAGATAGAACCCAAAAGTCACGAATGAACGCAACCGTACCCAGCAGATAGAAGGTATGACAAACAGAGGATGGTCACCCGGCGCGCAGTGTGCCTCAACCTCTCGCAGTTCCAGGCTCGCGCCCTACTGCCACCACATATTGAGGCGCCAGGCCCCGATGTAGCATCGATGCAATGAGGTCGGTGAACAAATATTCAGAGGCCTGTTGCAGGCGCCAGTAGGACCAAGTATGATGATATGTTGTGTGTTGTACATATACCCACCTTATACATGCTCATGTGATGTGGGACCATATGGCTGATTAGCAGATTGCTGAATCGCGAGTTTAGAGGCCATTGGAGTGGAAGAGAAAATCAAGGTCTTTTCGGGAAGGGAGCCACGTGTAGGAACCAGTTAAAATTATAGACACGGTGTGCATCAAGGGCATACTAGAAATGGTCGTCTGCTGACAGCTGGTGTCAAATGAGGTGAATACAAAGACGTACACACCCAAACTGTTCACACGCGGATTGCGCTTAGCATCAGTAACACTCACTTGTTTATGCCTGTTGTATCGTAGGTGGTCATCTATGGGTTACGCCTGCGCTGAGCCTGCCAGACTACGCGATAGGGAGAAGACAGAGAACTGGGGACACGGCTGTATCGCCAGGACAAAACATACAGAGCGTCTGCGTAAATATATAGGATGACTACTTGGCCAAATATGGTCGTTCACTTGTTCGTTCCGTACAGCCAATGGTGGTGTTCCGGTCGTGAACAGTCTCAGGCCCACTACGCTGGTCGTGTGCTGCTAAGCCATGTTTGGTGAGAGCCGCCAACTCACCTACTTTCCGGACATGCCCTACCGATGGTGACCTTGGGGATGCGTCACTCTGCACATGTGCTTTTTTCCCTGTCTGGACACGTCCTGACAATGCCTAAGATATTGGGGATCATCTTCAAATACCTTGCCACTGACATTCGAGTGACCTGCAGATTTCTCCGAGGATCGCTTGCTTGCCCATCGGTAAGTTAGTAATGAACAAACTGACCAAAAAAATTGCCAAGCTCAGGAAACAACCTTACTACCACAACGTGTCCGCTGTTGCAATCCCTCACGGTAATCTGTGTCCATACATGGCTTAACCGCTGCACGTATATGAAAAGGCGTCGATGTGAGATTCGACGATCTGTTCGCAAGCTTCTCAATATGAGCTAAAATCATGCAAAGCTTCGGTGACTTGCTTAGGCACCAAGCTGCGAGCTCCGTTTGCACCGCCTACATAATCACCAATCAATTTATTCTGTTAGGTGGGCATTAGGGAAAGGTAGAACTGAAAGATGCATATCAGTGGGCATTCTGTGATTCTGTAGATGTAGGAGTTGATGTAGAGGCTGCATGACAGAACGATCTTGTTCAAAGCATACCACATAGTCGTCTGAATAGGTCACAGTGTAGAGTTGAAGGTCAACGCAAGCCAAGGTTGGGACATGTTTTACGCATGCCGAACCATCGTTTGCCGAAGAGAGTACTGTTTTCCATGCCCAATTCGGAGTGGCGTAAACAGAGAGGTGGCCAACCCATGACCTGGCAGAGGAGTATGAAGGAGATCACGAAACGCTTGGGTGCTGTCGGTGCTACTCGCCTTCCAGGATGGGGACCGCGTGATCCTCACTGTGCCTGGTTGGAGACACTACAAGATATGGCTGCCAACCGATGTCAGTGGCGTTCTTGTTGTCAGTTTCTATCCAGATTGCCTGAGTGAATGTCTGGAGGTGTAGGCACCTCGGAATGATTGTGTTAAGCTAGCACTAAGTCCTTCCCCCATCCACCTTTATTCTTTCCTTTACAATAAGGCTTTCAAATAAGTCATGGCTGTACGGCAGTGAAGCATTGGTGTTGAGCACTGATGTCCATGCTGTTGTTGATGATGATGATTGATGAAGGTCATTCAACCAGCAATTTTCATGTGATTTAGTCAGCCATGCAGATAAACGATAAGAGAACTGCAAGAGAAACGGCTGCATGAAGCAAGCTACTAAGAGGTCGATTGGAAGTTGACCCAGTCATATTCATGCAAATTTTAAACAGCCAATGCACCCAGAAAGACCGTACACTAATAGAGATACAGTAGCTTTTCTCGGTAAAGTGACACTCTCTAGAAACGAACCAAATTCTATTAACTGCTTGATTTTGGGGGCCGTGACGGATTCACTTCATATATGGGCACGTGCTAAAACCTCAAGTAGATGATTCTCAGACTTCCTGAAAACGTTTGTGGATGTAACATTTTCACCTGTTGAATTGTCCATAGTTTTATTTAGCAAAAAGGGAACAAACTACCAATTTTCCAACCCTGAGTACAAGCGAGCACCTTGATTATATGTCTACACCCAATAACTGGTGTCTTGCTTAGTTCTCCCTGTAAAGGATGGCCTGGAAAACCGGATAAATGGATTGACATTGTAGTTATGGGTTGATGAAAGAGTTTAGGTGGAAGCCACGTGGACCAGTCCTCAAGATCTCCGACGCAGGAAACAAAGATACATCGAAAACGGTCTTTGCAATCACCGAGACTGTTATTCCATCTTTGGGGGGTAAACTCTCGTGTTCATACCTTGAAATTTACAGTGACTTCTGCCTACAACCAAGTGATTGAATCTCTAACATTGATGTGATACAACCCGGTAAAAGGGGAGACAAATGAAAACCATCCAGAGCTTGGCCTTGTGCAGCATAAAGAAAATTTTTCACCGGCCAGCCTTCATCCTTGATTTAAAAGATATCGATGTACTGCGAACTCTGTATACAGAGATGCAGACATCGTAAGTTCACAAAGAGGGGTTCATGGCCTCTGAAAACGGTTGAGAAAAGCGTCATTCGAACTGCACTAGTTGACAACCAAAGAGCAAGTTGTGGCTTTTATTTTACTTCTAAGATATGCATACAAACTCCAGGGGCAGTGATGAACTAGGTAGTCCCTTCATTCAGGCTACTTTGCATCTACCCCTCAAAAATTAATGGTGGTTTACTCAGTTCTAAGTACTGGCTATAGGCTGATGAACCTTGACTTACCGGCAATGTTTTTTACATCTCTTTAGTATCGTTCTCACTATTTTATTAATCCACTTCGGGTCATATTTTACTCCCTTTGTCTCTGAAAGTCGGATGGATTTAGCCCTTCCGATCACCAGTCTGCCGTGAATGCAGACTTAGTGTGCTAAATTTTCAGAGGTTACTATGGTTAGATAGATAGGCACTTGGTTGGTCACTTGGCTGATATGAGTCATGTGATTAACTGGAGCACCATCGTTAGCAGTTTCCACCAGAAATCTATCTACTCAGATCCGTTCAATTTCAATTCCTGGCTATAGCTGTGCCAACTGACATTCGTTCACGCAATTCGAGTGCATGTGTACTTGCAGTGTGACTCCCATAGAATGATCACGTGATGTCTGGCCAATCAAGCGAATCCATCCCAACGAAAACAGTTGTCACAGTTTCAGAAGCAGATTACGCTTTCTCTTTTATTTCGGTTGCATATACAATTAGTTTTTTACTACTTCCATCTGCAGTGAACACAAGAGATGGCGTGAAAAATAATGTTTGTCAACTTTTGCTCTGAATTTATCAATGTCTGTCAAATGTGTCGTAGGATTTATCTAACTTATCACTGACTGTAAAACACCGTTTTTTCCCGAGCCTCTTGAATTCATACATATGCGTACATATGCATATGCATATCACCAATAAATGAACAGATTCTGTGCTCCTTTAACGGTGACAAAGGAAATTAGAAGTTTGTGGAAACCACCGTGATTTCAGATACAACCACAAAACACGCCACTGACATGCTTTGTTGTCCAAGTAATTTCGGTGGCGCTAGATGAAGGGCGCTAAGTTTTAGTTGTGATTAAGGAATAAGCAACCAATGTTCGATATATTTATAGCAGAATTCGTTTGGAAACGAGTCTTTCAAACGTTTTCATTGTTCAGAAGACTGAACAACTATGTAACGTTGTACTGAGTGCAAAAACGTTTCTGGTCAGTCCCTTGAGCCGAATGTCTGGTTCTAACTTTTTTAAGCTAGTTTCGAAGCTAAATGTACAAGACTTGGTGTAAAAAAGGTTTATTCTGCTGACAATCATCCTTGAACTTAGCAACATGTATGACAAAATAAAAAGCGCTATGAAGAGGCGTAACACAACGATTTTAATATCCGAAGTTTGTAGCATGGGAAAACGCGCAATTTACCAATTCCAAATCATGCCCACGAAACGGCCGAAGTGATGGCCAAGATGACCACATTAAAGAAACACCACAAGTAGGGGGAATCAAGGTACCTATTGAAATGTAAGTCACAAGAAATTTAATGTAGAACTCGAAGATGTCCGGTCAGATTGGCCACGCGAATATGTGGGCGTGCGCATGGGCGTGTGCGAGAGTGTGCGTGGTGCGTGTGTGTACAAGCACGTACACGGAGCGATTGGTGGAGTTAGTGAATTTGCGACCCATTCAACTGAATGTACCGGAAGCACACAGTGGCGACGGGCGGAAGATGAGCCCCGAGAAATCAAGCCGGAAATAACGATTCGTCACTATTTAATGAAGACATCACACATAAAATTCGGTCCAAATTTGCAATAGCGGTTGCCAGTAAAAAAGCATGGTCCAATAAAGCTAGGATCACAAGTCAGGCTAATATTTCGAAGTGGATGAACTGTGGCTTGTAGAACTCTTCATTGCATTCGATTGTCACTTTTCTCCTTGGTCTCCAGCATGCACACATTTAATATGTCTTTTAAGTGTAAATGAACGACCAAACGCTTTCCCACATAGCTCACATCGTTTCTTATAGTCCTTCATGTGCACCTCTCTGAGGTGTTGATAAATGTGCCTTTTATGGCTGAGAACTTTTCCGCATTCATCACACGTATGGCCCTCTGTCTTTCCGTGTACCGATTGCCGATGTCGATGAAGAATGTTCCAACTTGCGAAATTCCTGTCACATTCAGGACAAGGGTGGCCTTTCTCTCGTGATTCTCGGACTTGTTTACTTGGTGTTCTTGAAGGCCGATAATCCGCCTGATTTGCGTGTACTCTCCGCAAGTGTCCTCGAAGACCAGTTTCACGCTTGAACGAACGCATGCACAGAATGCAGTGAACATCACGATTGGTTGAGTGAACTTTTTGATGCTCTAGGATTTTGGACAGGTGATTAAATGATTTTTCGCATACGGGGCATTTGTAAATGCTGTCAAGCTGTTTCGGGTACAATGAGTTATCTGCCATTTTAGTTTGCACTGTTGCATCCTGGGTACAGTTAACGTCCTGTGTCATGTTCATCGATCCGATCTTGAATGCAAATGCTGTTTCGAAATAAAAACAATGATCAGCAAGTATAGAATCTGATGGCTTAGAACTAAAACAAAAGGTAAAAATCTATCACTCCAGTACGACCGGGAAACAGTTTAGGAGTAAATGACAACAGAATAGCATGCAATACCACATAGTATCCGACGGGATATTTCAAGATTGAGAGTAATCCAAATTTGACGCCAAAATTTGACAGGTTTTTAAAATATGTTTTCACACAACAACTGCATATACTACGTAGAAAAATGTGAAATCACACTCGTTGCAATACATTCATGAAATATGTCATGGGTAAGAGTTCTAAACAACCATCAGGCCATGACCATGAGCTAATCAGTGACTCGGACCAAAAACCCCACATACATGACAGCGAATTATTTATGACTTAGCTCGCTGTCACCCATCAGGTGTGCAATCATTTCGTTTGACTTTTCGATCAATCAGTCCATTTACTGGCGAACAGAACCACGTCGGTGCACGTATCATCGCATGGGAAGCGGCAGATATTGTTATGCTTGTGTATGACAGGCAAAAGTACACCAGGTTTGCAATCCCATTGTTCCTCGCGCGCGACTTTACACTGCAGCAAATGTCTCGGATGGCCAGGAGTGCAAGTTGCATTCAGTCGTCTCAAGGAGGTCATCATCTTATGCAAATCGGATTGAATAAGACATGTGATCATGTCCGAGTGCGATTCTTTGCGACAGAGGCACTAGAGAAAGCGGCGAAATTTATCCTCGAGAGGATAAATCAAGTGGCTGTCGAGTTGAAGCATTGTGGGTACTCCGCGATCCTTTCATTCGTATGGTCTGCCATAGTGAACCAAACACACTTACTTTCTTGTGTTGATTGGCCTTCCAGGCTCCACTGAATGCCTACGGCTTTATCCCATGTTGAGTGAGTCCCTTCACAACGAGATTACTTTGCTTTCCAGCTCCATGCCCTGTGTTCTTGTCCGGGATAGTTCTTACGTTCCAGTAGCTCATACACAGATGGTGTGACTTCATTTACTGTGTTAAGTAGACGTGAGACAGTAAGGTTTTCTGTGGTTGTGGCTGAGAGTAGACGCCTAATTAAAGCCTGCACTGAACTATCTCCGAACTACCAATGGGCAGTAACTTAATTTGGGCTGTGAGAACTAAGAAATGTGGTCCAGATTTCTCGTTCCAGTGTGCACAGCTGAGGTTTCCTGGGAGGTAGCAGGCTCCTGTCAGACGGAGGATCACGCTGCACAAAGGCCGCATTAAGGCTGTATTAAGAGGCGCTGATTTATTAATATGAGATCTCATGTGCTCCATCCGTCTGGTTCCAGTTCATCCTTGTCGTCTGCCTGAAACTTATAAGACTGATTTCCTGCCAATGAGGCTCGGAGGATCATTTCGGCATTGAGGCGCGCCCGACATAACGTGTTGTAAAGTTACCAAATTCACATCAACTGTCTCCCGTGCATATGTTGCACAGCGGTTCTAGCTATCGCTGACTCGTTCATCGATGATCTGAAGGACAAAATTTGATGACTGTGCACTGAAAGTGTTAATTGATGTCGTTTGAGGCTTGAGCTGGGGCTGGTAATCGCCTTCTTGTTTGACGGGAATACTGGAAGGACAAGTGTCAACTACCGGTGGCAGCATGGTGGAAGGTAGGCTGATGGGTGCGCAACTAGTCATGTCTTGGAATATTCCTAGTCGCTGAGGAGTTCCGTCTCGGTGCTTTCATCTAGAAAGACTCCAAAAACAGCAAAGGTGTTATTTCTAGTGACGAATGTCATATTTCATTGCTAGGTCATGGTTTGTCCTCCCTCCGAAAATTATTCAGATAGATTTATTTGAGATAGTTTGCCCACCGGATGACGCATCAAGTGACGAAGCTGGCGTTACCTATGGGTTTCTAGCAAGTCGAGTTACTTCTTCCAAAGGTCTGTCGGACATATTTCATTACCGACCCAAAGTTCTTTCCAGACTGGAATAAGTCGGAGCTAAAGCACTGGAGTGTTCTCACCTCCTAATCTCCCATCGCTTAGCTTTCCGACGCACATAAAAATAAGGATAGAAATGAGATGTCGTATGTCCGACTCTCGATAGAAAGTCCGATGTAACATCCACGCTACAGATATTTAGATTTGAAAAAAGCTGTCACGCCCTTCGTATCTGCGTGTAGAAATCGTTTTTAGATAAGTCTCTAGGATTGCCACAATAACCAAGGTAAAAAGTCTGTCCATCACATCATTCAGTTTATCTGCGGGAATGAGCTTCGGGGTCGATCCTATTCAGTCTTGTAGCAGTACCTTAGCTCTTGCAGTTAAAAGGTGCGTACCAAAGAACGAGGTGGATTTACTTTTGTTATTTTGTTATTTTCTTTTGCGTTTGAGGGTCCCCCGCATACTAAGAAGCGTTTGAGCATACTCTCTAGAATCTCATCGAACTCAGGAGCGTCATGCACTGTGTTTAGCCAACCTGGGAGGAATGAGACCAGAGGATATGCTGAATGGCACCTCCAGAATGATGTTGGTGCCATGGCTGTTCCAATGTAATCGGGCAGTCTTTCTGGAGGTCGGGACGATCGATTAGTTGCCCCCACTCTATGGTTTTTGATTCTATACTCCATATATACCAATTACCTTTTGTCGGGCAGAACCTGACAGAATCCACATTGGTTTTGATTAGGACTTGGCGTACCTCATTCTTATATGGTACTTTTTGTGGTTTTTCTGCAAAAATCAGCGTCGGGTTCGATCCTACTCAGTTTTGCAGCGATGCCTTAGCCCTTGCAGTTACAAGACGCATATCAAACCACAAAGCAAGCTCATTTAGTTTATTATGCTATTGTCTGCCGTCTGATGGGATCAGATCCGAAAGTTAATAAGCCCTATGCATACTCGACATTTACTGTCCAGTGTTTGAGATATCCTTGTGCATCGTCTTATTCCAAGACTGCGTGTAGGAAATGTCAGGCATGCATCAGTTACGCATACTCATTTCGATGATATCCAATGGTCATTTGATTGAATCGGAATTGTTAAAAAGACAAATTTGGACGACGTCAGCACAGTTTCTTTTACATGTTACCGTACATCATACATTTCTTAACTTCCGGTAGCCCGACAAAGAGAGAGAGTATATAGACTAGCTCGAATCGATACTGCAGTTGGCTATCAGAGGCTCATGAACGGAAAAATGCAGTGGGCATCAAATGAAAGTGAATTGAATCGTACTTTGGACATCTGATTTTGCCAAAGTTTTAGTTAGTTTTTTTTCGACTTATCGATTTTATTCCATTGGATTCCTTAAGTAAAAATCGAATTACATCTTCCTTTCCCGAATGGGTGTTTGGTACCACGTGTTTGTTGTTCGATGAACTTGGTAACTTGATGCCAAATGTAAGGGTAACACCATTGGTCGGTAATAGATTAGCCTCTCGTTCGCGTTTATCGTTGTGTCGTAATGATGGTGTTGACCAACGCTCTGTTTATGATTGTATACGTCTTGTTGGCAGGTGGTGGGTGACCTTTGATTATGATTGGCTGATGGGATGGCCGATCTTATTGGCTGCCTGGTGGGTTTACTAAACCAAGCTATCAGGCTTAACAAATGGAGCACCATTTTGAGCGCTGAAGCTGAATCATCTGCATTTCTCATCACGAAGTGTCGCAGCACTGCCTGGGAGCCAAGCAACAAATGCGCACAGCAGTCCATCCGAAGCTAGAATTCCACTGTTTGGGGTCTAGAACACCAGTCCGTAAAGCAGGTTGGTCACAAAGATACTTGAACGAGGAGATGCTTTCACACATTCTTTGTGAGCGATATTCAATTTGAAGGTATTTTGCAGTCAATCATTGGTGACGTTGTTGTTGATTCCGAAGTCTGTGACCGTGCGCTTTGTTGAGAAGGCACGTGTTTTAGGTTAAAGTCCGTCTTGAGGATTACAACTCACACGAAAACTAAGTGGATCTCATCACACATAGACGGGTGTGTTGGGTAGAACGTTGAACGAATGTGCTTCACTTGAATGCTTAACACGTGAAAACTGACAGGATAGCCACTTCGGAAATGGAGTGTTCGTTTTTTTGGACGAACACATTCACGAGATTGCTGTGACCCTCTTTGGACCTCAGGACCAGTGATATCTCAAATATCACCCTAATTGAAGCATGAGGGTGAAGAATATCCTATGACCCTCTTTGGACCTCAGGACTAGTGATATAATTGAAGCATGAGGGTGAAGAATATCCTAGACGATATATTCAGGTGGGATTCAGCTAGATGGCTTTAGAACAAACTGATTTGCAATTGAGCGTATTTAGTGATGTTTAATACCTTACCTAAAGGAACATGTCCTTGAAATAGGCCGTTGAGCTCCTCAACTAAAATAAAACGAAGATAGTTCAAACAAATGGTGATTCCCTCAACATGAAAGCAAAGAAATAGCTGCGAGTCTCACATGAACCCTACCTTCACCCAGCACTACCCCAGGGTGAGAACTTAGAAAGGGGAACGAACGTCCAGATATGGCTACCCCACCGAACAGGTGGAGTTAGGATGCTTTTCGGCTCCTGAACGTAAGTCACCGCAGTTATTTATTTATTTTGATTCCTTGATGGAACACGTCTGTTAGAGTTGGTGAAAGCTCTTCGGCAGCCTACGACGGGCTTTGCCTTTCTCGACGCTCATCAGGTGGACACAGCCCCCGAGTTTTGTCAACGTTATTTTCCAACTGAACACAAATTGTACGAAATTCATGAAATACACTCATTTGCATACTGATTTGGTGTTGTACGAAATTCATGAAATATACTCATTTGCATACTGATTTGGTTTTGCCTCCTGTTATTATTTTGATGGTGTTTCGGCAGTCACTTTTGAATCTTACCCACAAGCACCAGTCAAAATAGTCATAAAAGAAAACTCACGGCGATGTTGGGACCTCACCAGCGTTTCAAAATATCCTAGCAGCAAAACAAAGGTAACGACTTTCATTTCAGTTAGGGTGTCCCTCCGAAACACATCATATTCGTCTTTTATACGTTCACCTAATTAGGACAACCTCGTTGGTTAAAAGAACGCAAATGAGAATAGAGATGATCCTGCGGCACCTAATTGGACACTAATTATTGATAGAGAACTGCTTTTTTGTTTATTTGTCGGTTCATATATCACGTTAGGGGGCCTAACTATTTCATGCTTGGGGACAATATGGTTATAGTGTGTGCTGACCTTCTGGATGAGGGTAGATTTGCGCCGATTTAACAGAAATTTCGTCCCCTGAATGCGGCTAATTCATGCTGAAAATCCGACAAACAGTTGTTTCATCCTTATTTCCTGAGTTTTGTTAGATGCACACTGCTGATGATGAAACAGGTGTACAGTGCTTCTCGGCTTTCAGAATAGATTGCCTTCACTAACGGGACGGAATATGGGACCAAAGGCTTCCCCTTTTGAGGCTGAATATACAGTTGTTGTCCCCGCATTCCTATCATCCCGATTGCTTGCTTAAACACGTATGTTTTGAGGAACACGTGATTCATCTGCAAATGAGTGTTACTCGCAAGATATGGTCTTGTTCGATCACAAACTTTCAAATAGTGCCCATACATGCCCTGTGAACTGGTTGCTATGACATATTGCACAGTTTATTTTTCACAAGCGTGATATCAACCACCAAATAATAATTTGCCTTGAATTCCTCGATGATCGATAAATGTTGTTGTGTTTAGATTCAGAAGACAATTAGTTGCCTAAAATCGTGCGAATTTGGAATGAGCGATAAGTCAAGTGCTGTCTTAGTATTTCAAATTCTGTATAAAACAATTCACAATGTTTTTCACCTTTGATATCAATCAATCAGACCAATACTGTCAGAAATAGGTATCCATATCTATTTACCATTTCATTATTGCGATTCCAACTAGATACCGCGTAAATTTGCCTTCGGCAGATTGATTAACCAATCTGATGGCACATCCGTTAATTCCGGTAGTTTTGCAACCCATCTGTGGCCGAATTCTCCTCTAGGACTGAAACAGGAGTGACCCACAATGAGAATCTTTGTCACATGGAACGGGTTTCCTGACACATGAAGTGAAGTTCCACACGGATTTCCATTCGAACTTACTTCACTTGATAGTGATCAAACCCATGAACGATTGCACACTTTTTGTGTCTGACTAACCTGAGCAATCCAGGGTATCGGTTTTCAGATTTTCCACCAAGGGAAAGGATTCTACAGACTGTCACTGAGGGTTGGTTTGTGCGCGCCGGGAGAGGACATACACACTAAATGGCTTGCGAACCAAGAGACTACCGTGTTGAATTCACTGGTCTGACACTTTTGGTGGATTACTAAGGGGAAACGCAATCATTCGTTGTTAAGTCACTGAGACTGCATAGTATCGAGCTAGTCAATACTTGACCGAATGATGTCCTTTCCGTGACTGAAGGATGCCCGTCGCCATACCCATTCGAGTTCATCAAACTGCTGATCAGCTTCTCTTGGTGGAGCGCTTAAGTGTTCAAACTCCTAGGTGGGCTCCAAACTCATTGCTGGAGTTTCGCAAGATGGGCACTGGTGATGGTTCCCAGTAAAGCTGACACGGCCATACAGCGCTTCTCGGGTTTTCAGCATAGACTGGTTTCATTTTTTCATAACAAAATATTCACTGAACTCAGCAAATAATAATCGAGCCATTTATTTGGAACCGGATTGAACTTACGTGTAAAATGAAAAGTTCACTATAGATTATGTGTACAGCCAATGACGTCCATCGCTTTCCTCAGTAAGAGAACGAGGTTGCAGGTAATGATTAGTCCAACCTCAACAACTTTAGGCAATTTTCAACACCACCATGTTATGCAGGTGTTGGTTGCCCCATTCTATGTTTCACAACGCTGTTGATACAGAACCAGTAATCACACAACTGCCAAGTTAGGCAAGTTTGTCCATCACAATCATTATATCTGTGGGCATGAGAGTCGGCTGTGATCCCAGTCAGCCTTGCAACAATATATTTGCGTCTTTTAAAAGCATATCAAACCACAAGGGAAGTTTCTTTAAGTTGTTTTGTTGCTGTCTCTCGATTTCTGGGTTCAGATCCAAACATTGATAAGGATATTCAGTAGTTGGGAGCTGTGTTGGATGACCCATCTACACGCCTGATTACACGGTGACCGTACAGTCTTTCTGCAGATCAGGATAGTCGTTTAGTTGTACTATATATATACAACAGGTAACTTTTATCAGACAGATCATGAGCGTACCCGCACCGGTGTTGACAATTTCCTAGTATAACTTATCACGATCTGGTACCTTTTGCCGGCTGCTTTGCGTTCTCATCCATTTTCTGGTGTGCAGTTTCGCTGTGCGCACCGTTTCCAGTGGATTCACCACAGTATATCGTTCAAGTCATTAATTAAGCTGTGTGGATCCTCCATCCCGCCGATTTTGCAAATAACTGATCCATCTTTTTCATCCACTATTCGCTTCTTCGATTCTTCTTATTTAACGAAAAAACACCAGTGATTTTCTTGGATTATGTCCAGGCGCATGAGTTCCCAGTGACGTTGACATAGCAAGTCTGACCAGTCAATAGATGTGACTAGCGGATCAGCCCAGCTAACTGTCACACTACAGCTTTGCTGGTTTCGTTGCCTCAACGCCAACATCTTCCACTCCTGTTCCGCTTCGAATCGAAGAGGACAACCACTGGGAGGCGCCATTTGGTGGGAGAAGGCGTTTTTTTCTATCAGATGGTTCAAACAATTCATCTTTGAAATCAGAGACTACGCCACAAAATGTCGCAGTAGGCCCGAAAGAGTGAGACCTATTACACTCTAAATGACAAGTTCTTTTCCATGTGAAATCCTTGCCGTGTTGGACACCTGAATCCTCTGCACTATTCTTCAGGGAGTTTTTCCAGTATTGCTTTAATCTAAACTACCGGTGCGCACAGCAGCAGCCGAAACTATAATTCCACAAGGAGAGACTTGGAGACCCCCTAAGAGATGAGCTACGTTTTGATGGGATTTTGTGATCAGTGATTGTTGATGGTATCGTATCCTTCGACTTTGCTTGCTTTTGATAGAATATACGACACTCTAAAATATGTGATTGTGTTTTTTGTTGAGGAAGCACGTGTACTGGGTTAAAGTTTTTTCAGCGGATTATAGTTCTTACGAAATGTAAATGAAACTTACCACAAATAGGCAGATCTGTTAGGTAGAACGTCGAAAGAAAGTCGCCTAAATAGTCTCACTGAGACCATTATTTCACAGGAGGGTGTGTGTACTTCACGTGAAAGCTTAATACAGAGAATGGAGAGAATGGCCACATTAGAAATTAAATGTCAGGTTCTTAACGAAGCACACAAACTCACAAGGTTGCGGAGAGTGATTGGGCGGTGTTCTTTTAAGAAAACCCTACTGCTATACCGTGAATATCGCTCCAAATGAAGCACGAAGTGGAATCTTAGTAACACATGCAGTTAAGGTAGGTCATAAACGAGATCTTCAGATGGAACTTGTAGCGACCTAGTCACCCACATACTTGACTGTTCAACTCACAGTCGCTCACTGGATCGCGAGGCTTGTTTTTTTCTCATACGCACAAACACGTCGCATTAAGCTGACTCATCGGACATCGATTGTCTGCACCGTCTAGTCAGCGTAGCAACCACTTATGTGCCGACGCGCACACGTATACGCACTGGGACCTACCTAAAAGGAAACCGAACCCAGTTAGCACACACCGACT
>NW_008752018.1:83326-93935 GCF_000715545.1 Opisthorchis viverrini | reverse complement strand
CCCTTGTTCGCATATACACCTATTGTAATAATTTTTACTCAACAAGCTGATTTTGTTACTGCTCCCCGTTTTCTCGTCCGTATAACTAGTTTTCGGGTTCTGTTAGAGCATTAACAAACTCAGTTGAATGTCTTTACAAACAAGCAAACGAGTGTATTTTGTACTATTTTGTTAACTTATACAATGGAACATACTCTCCAAACAGGCCGTTGAGCTGTCCAGCTGAAATGGACGGAAGGGGATACAAAAACGTTGCTTACCCCAATGTGAAAAATATGGAAGTTGTTACGAGTGTCACGTGAATCCCGTCTTGTTTGGCCAGCTCGGTACCAGGGTGAGAACCGGGCAAGGTGAATGTATGCTCAGATATGGCATTCCTACCAAAGAGGAAACACTGTGAGAATTAGGAAGCTTTTCGGTATCATCTGTGTGGAAGCCTCTTGAGAGAATTCTAAACTGAATGGCGGTTGATGTCGAACACGCTAGACGGTGCCGCCGGTTTTATTTGGTACGCTATTCGAGGTTTCCGTCAACTTCATGTTCTACTTGGGCCTACCATTCATCTGTAAAACACTTCCGGTACCTAGGTGCCATGTACGAAATCTGGGATACTGCCAGGCTGCCCAAGCCTAGACAGGGGAAGTCGAGAAGCGAAAGGTTGGAACCCTCCGCAACCTAACCAACTGAGCTATCTCGCCCCCTTACGAAACACACTGGGTTGCAAACTAATTCACTTCTACTCCCTGTTTTTATTTCTAAATTGTGTCAGAAGTCATTTTTGAAACTAACCCACGAGCAACTAGTAGATTAGTATCAGTGCTCACGGCGATGTTGGGACGTCACCAACGTTTCAAAATATCCTAGCAGCAACACAAAGCTAATGATTTTCATTTTTGTAAGGTTATTTATTCCTTCAACATCAATGGAATTCGTCATGTTATGTATGTTCCCTATAATTAGGACACACTCGTTTGTTAAACGAAGACACTAAGGATAGATATCATTATGCGGCATATAATTGGCCATTCGGCTAAACAGAGACTTCTGGCTTCCAGAATAGGATAGGTTGGCTTATGTGGGAAAAAGATTGTTCACTTGCAGATTAGTATTAATCGCAAGATATCGTCTTGTTCAAATGTCAACCGTCTGCTCTGCTCTTTGGTTGCAATGTCATATGCGGGGCTTCAAACCACGTTGTTGGTCTCGCCAACCTCTTGAGCAGAAATGCGTAAATGTGCACTATAAAGTGCTCTGTTTGTTAACCAACGATTGCAGCTCAACCTGTACTTGGCCTGGTGAGGGGGACCTCAACGCGACGACAACTTTTGCTTCCTTCATTGTGAAAGACAAGTTATGACTGTTTGATTGAACATCCTCACCAATAACGGTGATCAAACGGGTTAAGCAGGCTGATGGGTCACTTCCAAACCTGCAGCAGTAATGGTGCAACCATAACAAACTTTCAAGCTTGGGAAACTTTGGCGGATGAGTCTGTTGGAAACATCATAAACAAGAGATTCAGCTAGGTTCTAGGTGAGTCTCTTGCAGAACCAAATTTGTTTGCAGATGAGCGTATTTCGCTAGAGTCTTGTTTAGTTCACTGACTAATTCACAGCACAAGGGTGACCCAAGCAGCATCTGATACGTCAGTGCGATCTCAATGTCAGGTTTGAAGCACGCACGTAGCGCGATAAACAGACGCACTCACAAGTGGCAGAACAGACGTGAGTTATCCCACCAATCACTGCACGCATGGTGATTTGTTGACCAGCCTCTAGCAAGCCACATGCCACCATGAATAAGCCACATTGAGGTAGAAGCAAGGCATTGAATGCAGTACGATCCTTGCTTCGAGATAGATCGTTGAAAAGAGTTCAGATTAACAATAGTAATTAGATCAGGTCCTAAGATAAAACTTGGTTACATCTTTTCGTCTGTTTCAACCTACGCGGCCTAATTGGGCATTAGTTCGGGAGATGACGCCTTGCTAAAAACCCATTTGTTCATTCGGTGTGATGTGCCCGGCTTTTACCACTATTCGAAGTGGAATACAAACCTTGGCAGTTGACATGCGAAAACCGAAATTTCCACCAAACTGTAAAGATTGCTGGTCAAGACAGCCCACAGAAACGAACCACTGCCCCAGTAGACACTCTGTGTGAGCTAAATTCAGCTACAGACCAACCAATCGCCCTGCTCAGGTTGAGTAGAACTGAGTTCATTCTGAGTTGCCTGATGGGCTGTGTGAATCTGAGTTCGACTCCATATCATTGGGTCCGCATATTGGAGAACGTTATATGCACATAGGATTTAGACTGAATCACAAAATCCCTTTACCTTTTTCCTATAAAGAGTACACTGTGCAATCAAACAACTTTAGCCTCAATCAGATATGACATTTGGAACCAGCACACCCCCGGTCTTCTCTTGTTTTACCAATAGAAAGCCTAGTCATCCGAAACATCTGAAGGAAACTTTGTTCGGTTTTCCTGATGTGGCTCCACAATTCGTAATGGAAATTCACCTAATTTATCAGCCTAGGATACCACTTCAATGGAATTCGAAATTGCAAATCTTTCACGCAGTTTATTCACATTGCATTCAAACAAATTATTTTTGGACGTAAAATGTCCCAAAACCATTTTACTTGAAATCTCTGCGTAAGGGATTAGACGGAGCACCAACTTGGCAAGGAAATCTAGCCCAACTGATCAACAACTCAAGAACTTCTATTTCGGTACACACGCCTTAGTAACCAATACAGTTTAGGCCCCTGGACTTTTGCACTCTTGGTATGAAAATGATCTGTTTCCCCACTATTCAAAGAGGATCGATTTTTGGGAATAATGTCAATGCATAGCGTTCCAAGGTGCAGTGCAGATTCTAGGGTTAACGCCTACAACTTTCGTATTCACTGGCTCGGCAAATATCAGGTGATCTACGAAGAACATGAGACAGTCATTAATGACTGTTGCCTGCCCACAAGACGTCACATTTTCTGCACAATTCAAAGACCTGAATTGGAAAAAGAATTAATTTTGACTCCAGGAATTGCTTTTACGGTTCCCAAATGTGTCTCGCTCCCAATTTTTATACATGTTTTCATTCCAAACACACGATTAGGGCTGCAAAAATTCGTCTATTAACACCGTAGCTCACCGAAAATCAATACAGTTTTGAGAAAAACCCGATTGTGTTGTTTCTAATTAATCCTGTCTAGAAAAAAACTTTGTCGCATGGCCTAATTGGTCATTAGTTGCGGGAAATGGCACATCACTGGAAACTCACTCGCTAATTAGGTAACCAATGCTCACCCCTATTCAAACTGGACTATAAACAATGGTCGTTGGTACCCAGGAAAGAAGTCTTCAACCAAAGGGTAAACATCACTGTGGCGAAGCGGCCAAGAGAATCATCCCATTGTCCTAGTACAGATGGGACAAACTGTGAGCTACGCTCACCCGCGAACTGACCAACAGTCCCGCTCTGATTGAGTAGAACTCAGTCTATTCACGAGTGTGGATGCATCAGACAACCGTGAATCGCAAAACGTTCGCACATGATGCAGGAAGTTTCCGAATTGCTGTTTTGATCAAGGTTGTGACCAAGATTTAAGCACAGAGATTTTGAAATATCACCTATTCTGGGGATCAGTGGAATAACAATGGAATAAGCTCTGCTTGAGGAACAGAGGACACTGTGGACATGCTATGAACGGGTCATGGAACAAACTGAACTTGGGTAGAATAGACAGGATTGGTCAATAGAACAGATGCTTTCTGAAAATGGCAATATTTTCCGTAATTTGTGATGCGTTCATCTGTTCGCAAACAAGGAATACATACACTATTCGTCATAATAATGCCTGGCACGTTCCAGTAGTATAGCTCAATACGTCAGAAAGTTGCACAAGCCGTCACTGTACGGTAAGGTTTAGTCTCTTCGTGACGGAATTCGAAAGTGTAAATTGTTTGAAGTGCATCGGCTTTGCACGAATTTTCAAATACAACACACATATATTGTGAAATGGTGGTTCCCTCAAACGTGTTGGGCTTGGATCAACCTGATTCGTTAGCTAAGACAACATTTTTGCGGATCTGCAGGCAGCATATTTAACTTCCTTCTGAGTGATCAACTGATGGAGCATTCTTGATTTCTCTGGGAAGACTACTGTTCTACATATGAAGAGTTCTTACAAAACTCCGTTCAACTCCCATTTTCTATAATCTTGTGATATCTTCAGAAACATTTTTCTTTATCCAACTCTGTCAGGCTTTCTATCAAAAAAATCCGCTGCCTCATTCGACACGATTAAATCTTCTGATGATTTACATCCGGGGGTTCCGATCTGTTTGCATAGGGCAGTTCAAACAGTAAAGGGTATGGGTATTTGTTTGGTCTAATCTACAGGGCCATTAAACAACATGGAGTTTCTATTTGGAACAGTGGCTTATTACCCCCAATTCATCCTGCAGATAGACACTCAATTTTCCACATGTTTGATGATTTTTTATCGTTACTAAACACAAGGGTTGACGTTATTTGGATCCAGCGGCCCAGTAGTTTACCCCGCTGCCCCGTTCAATATTTCATATGGACGTTAGCTGTACGGTGCGGAACTTATTCCTGGGATTCCAAGAAACCGGAGTTGTCCTGAATGGAAGAAATCCAACTCTCTCTCGCGAAATTCCAGAATAGTCAGTGAACACAACAAGAGCGAGGGGAATGGGATCGAACACTGTCATGTTCAAGTTCATTTTTACACCCAGGTTCTTCTTGGGATTCGACCACTCAAGCGCAGCTTTTCTCGGCTAATGCTTTCAGTTTCAGTTGCCAGAGCGACCACGGAAGGCCGAATTCAGTGTATTATCACGATTCCGGCACATTTCTCGCCAATTTAAGTGACGCGTGCGCTCCTACCCTGGGCTCCGCATTCAATTTTCCACTCTGAAATCTCCCCATGCGCGTTCTGCGTTAAATATTAGTGGTGTAGGAGACTAGCGACGGCATAAATATGCAGATTAAGGCAGACTTGGATCCTGGCGGACATCAGGACAAAATCGTTGGGTTTACCAAAATCAACCAAGCGTGAAACAACCTGTTCGCCGATCGAGTGATTCACCATTCCCTACGTCAAGAGAATCAAAGCCAGCATATGGAACAAATTATGAGGGGACGAAAGGAACATCCACGGTTCACATAGATTTATGCGCTTTCCATGTTTCTGACCAGACGTGCGGAGCCTGTTAATATCCAGGAGCAAGCACTTTCTCCGGGTGCCAGCGCTCATTCACCAACGTTGTTCCACAGTTGACTTTGTGGCTCACATCTAAATGATCTGATTTAGTATATCATGGCGTGCAGCTCAAACAGTCAAAAATCACTAAAGGTTCTCGCAAGGCCAGCCTGAATTATTATAGCATGACGTGCAGTTCAGCAGTCAAAAAATCACTAAAGGTTCTCGCAAGGCCAGCGGCGTATGAAGAAGCGTTCAAACCCAATGAGGTCAATTTCTACAGGAATTGTTGGTGCTCAGTTATTCGTTTGTTCAGGTTTCGGAGCCCTTAAAATATCCAGTCTCGCACGACTGGCCCACGAACACAAGTTAAACCAGTTTTAACTGGATCACCACTTGATACACAAGCTCAGATCCCTTAATTCACTGCAAACACCACGAGGGATGGGTGGAAATTTTCATGTCAACTTCGTTCACTGCATGTATCCACTGAGCGCTATTCCGCATGGTACTTCCATTACTGAGAGGAATGGGAATGCAGTGACTTGAATTTCTGAGGGAATACAAATGTATCACTGACCCACCACTTTTGAAAGACGGAGCAGATCATATTCAGCCCACTGTTCACACTATTCACACATTCTGCGTCGTTCACTTTATCAGCTGCCCAGTTCACATGTTTGACTTCTTGGTTTTGTACACCGCGCGTCCTTTTCATTGCAAGTCACCGCAAGAATATATCAGGTTTGCCCTGGGTCAAAACCTCAACTAAGTTAGAAGTTGTTTACACCCGTAAATTTCTTTTGCAGCAGTTCCAAGTATGTTTCGTTTTAATGGAGATTTCATCTTGGAAGTGAGGGCAATCTATGATGAAAAAACCAGGAGGCACTGTGAAGTGTTGTATCCTTACTGGAAATCATCAGCAGTGTGTATCTCTCGTAATTCGCGTACCGACTGACCGTTTGACCCCATAGAAGGTCGGCCACGGGGGGTTGTTCAGCACTGTGATTGATTCACACTTAGGCAGGAGATAGCGCCGCATCCACATCACGTGGTCACGTGCAACTGAAGCGATTGTGACACCATGATCGATCTCAATGCTAATTTCTCGCACTGTTGCTCAGTCTCTCGTGGCCGAACGGTTAATTGTCCATTTGGGCATCTATTCTACTTACATGAAAAGTAGCATCATATGAATGGTATTTTCATGCATAAAGTCTTTTGCGAGCAACGGATCACAAGTTCAGGGTTGATTGACCTTGAAATAATGCTCCAGGGCCAAGGAGTCCAATGAATTGCCAACGGCGTTTGGTGTGGGGCAGTATACCTAACACACAAGGGCCAGGATTTGGCTGCTGTCTTATGGTCGTGTCTGAAAGTCATGAAAAGACAAGCATACATGAAAGACTGGTTAAATTACTTCCGGAAAAGCAAGGAGCAAAGGATTGCTCCCAACGTGTCTTTCATCCGAATACTTTTTAACAGGCATGTCTTCCTTGTGCTGGACATACATATGCCATGCCATAGTGGATGGACTATTATGCTCTGAACAGCAAACTACATATTTGCCGTTATACACCGAATGAGTTTCAAGATGACCAGGCAGGTATTCAGATTGTGTGAGCAAACGGGGAACCGTCGCAAGTTTCCAATATGCTCATTTAGCGGTAGGCACTCAGTGATACCGCTCAAATATCTAGGTGATTTTCACTTATAAGAAGCGGGTCATTCGTCAATAATTCCTCGATTTTTTGTTCCTTTCCTCAATGGGGACAAATTTTGCAAAGTTGCGGCATGTAAGCTAAACCGCATATGTTTTTTACATCCTCTCAAGCAACCCTGAGAAATTTTTGGTTTGACAAACAACTCCAGGATTTGAAATGCCACTAGGTCAAGCAGTTTGCAAGTGCGTTGAACCCGTGCAGATAGTCTGGAAGTACTCGTGGTGACAATGTGTTTGAGCCAAAGTAGTCGAATCTGTGGCAGCAGGTAGATGAATCGTTCCCAAAATAGAATGACTTGTGGCAGCAAGTAGATGAATCGTTCCCAAAATAGAATGACCAGACCTAAGAAGAGACATCAGCGAAACCAGAAGGAAATGAAGCTCTCCAGAGCAACTAATGAATGCCTTCCATTGAGTATAATGGCATAAAAATACTTCCAAATTTTGTCCGCGAACAGACCAAAACTCATTTGTAAATCAGGATAAATTTAAAGGGAGATTTATCCTAGTCTCTAGTGAGCCTCCAGTTTAGATTATTCTCTAACCGGTTCACGTCCCAACGAGATTTATCCGCGCCTTCAGCGACCCCTGGCTGTTTTTCCAGTGACTCTTCGACTGTACATACACTCAGTCTGGTGTTCAGCTACTGAACACTATTGTTAGAAATACTGGAACTGGGCCTATTTTCTCAGCCCTAAGACGGTGGATAGTTTATGAGTTTTCATAGTCTTTGTAAGTAGTCCTTTATTGGAAAATGTTTGGAAAAGTAACACATTTCCTAAAGGAAACTCCTCACAAGGTTGCTGAAAATCTTCAACAGCCCACGACCGGTTTCGCCCTTCTTGGGGCTCATCAGGTAGGCGCAATCCCCGAGTTTCCGTCAACCTTATGAACTAATTGAAGTCAAATTGAACTGTTTTCGAGAAATACACTCATTTGCAGATCAATTTGGTTAAAGACTCAACTGAATCTCTCGTTTAGGATATTCTACAACACGTTTCATCCTACCACCGACGAGCGTAGAATCAAACGTGCAGGAAACCGCTAGAGCAGGAGTAGGAGTAATGACCTGAGGAACGGGACGTATAATGTGGTAAGACCCGATAGGTTTGATGAGTAGAACCTCAAGGACTGATTTCGATTTGTGCATAACGAATGATGAACGGTGAATAAATTCTGGTCACGTGATCGCTTGGTCCCTGTAAGTTGTACACTGGGATGTGCTCAGATTTCATGGCACTGTTGCGTGCTGATCGTGACACTGAAACTTTGCTTTATTTTAGCAGAAATTCCATTGCCTCCCTAACGATTAGAAAGATGTTCGTAGCTCTTGCACACCATGCCTAGGAATCGCCTCGTAAGGTTGCTTCAGCTGGTAAAATTCACTTTCTTCACCCCATACACACAGTGAATGCATTTGAGGGAGGAGGCGTCTAACTCCCATAGACTTGGTTGGCTGGGTGTGCAAGCTGTGTACTATGTTACTGGACCGCTTCAGGTTGCGGACAGCGAATCGTATGGCGTGTTCGTGGTTTTTTGTCAAGCAACCAACGACGCTGTTTTGAAGCCCGGGAAGGAGGACTTCCAACGGTTTGGGAGAACATGAGCATGACTTTGGGTAAACGGGACCGCAAAATCGGATCACAGTATTGTTTACTTGCTTGATGACATCGGATATCAAGACAGCGGTGGGTGACCTAGCGGTCTGTGAAAATAAATACGCGCAGCTAAGTAAGCTAAGGATCACTTTCATGTCTTTATCCTAAAGGGCCAAAGGCAATTGGGAAAAGTACCACAGATTAAGTTCACAGCGTTTTCCTACCGATGAATACTACCTCAAGGACAGTAATGAATAAATAGCCCTGTAATGCACCGGTGGTTCATGTACTTGCATACACTCAGCGCCTGTACGGCCATATAGGTAGATTTTATGTGAAATGCGTATAACCGATTTTCAGCAGTCCTTGATAGCCCCGAGATGACTATCTCGGTGTGCTTTTATTGTCCCGTGGATTGAACCACAAGAATCTGCCCTCTACATTAGCACAGCGTTTGCTATAGCTAGGTGGTTTTTGATGGTACAGTTGCCTTGAGAATCTGTCGGAAAACGCTTTACACAAGTGAGTGGTTCTTCCTCATAGTTAGATGCCCTAATCCATAGGCTTCCTAAGATTTATTGCATGGTCCTTTGCTTGTTTGCTGAGCTGGGCAGTTGATTGCAAACGTTTCATCACCAGTGCGTTGTTAGGGAGCACAACCACCAACCCATCACTACGCACCACTGCATTCCCCAATAACGCACTTATGATGTCGCAATCAAATCGCCCAGCTCAGCGAACAAGCCAACGATCACCATCTACGCTACCTGAACTACCGACATTTTCTTCCACAGTTATTGCATATTGGATGTTGATTTTCTGGTTGGGATACTGCATTCCCAGGGAATAGCAGCTGGTGACGATCGAAATTCTGGCAGCCGTGAGTTCATTCCTTACCGTTGCTTGCCCGGGTTGTAGTTAGCTCAGCTGCGATATTTTGCTTGCGTGTTACAGAACCTGGAAAGTGCATGAGTGAGGATGTCTGTTATTGGCAGACCAGGCATCTTTTTCATCTCCTTCCAGTGTTTCTGTCTTCCAGGGCTTCGCGACATTTACGCCAATCGTCCAGCCCATTAGGCATACCTAACCATTTCACCGAAATAGAGGTAGATTGCCCAAATGCTGGCATTTGCGCTTTTGCTCTGAATGTGTCAACTGAGTGGTCAATTGCCATATCGATCGTTTAACCAGGACCCACATCTGACGAATGACGAGGGTGACGTTATAAGAGAGCAGAGTGTGGTTGCATGAAGCGATGTGGACCGCCGGCTTATCGGAATGAATGTGAGTGGTGGATTGGGGGCACCACAACCCCGAAAGTGATTGTGAGAACGTTTCTATTACAGAACAGTGATTCTATCATGATTTTCGATGTTGGAAGGTATGGACGTTTACCGGCAGTAAGCTGCCTTTTTTATTAAGGAAAATCGCGGTTTAAGAATTAAGCTTTATCCATTAGATTGTGTTGTGTAGGTTTGTGCCTGTCTGATAAAAGGAAACTATACGCCCGACCGTCCCATTACACTTCACTAAGAACATGGCGGTTTGCATCCTAAGATGCTGCCTTTTAGGCATATCTGTCCAAAGACCTCTTCTTGATATCCAAACTAACATCGTGAATAGAATGGTGAATGGCCTTGAATCTACAGCTATCAATAAGATATAATCAGGCATGGCAAAGTCGGGGCATTACTTCAGCAAGCAGTTTCCCGAAAAATAGGTGACGCCGGCGATGCAGGTAACGAGCGTCACTGAAACATTTCCTCAGAACCCAGTGACACCGGGCATTTCAGTCTACCAGTGATTCTGGCGTTTAATCGGAATAAACAAATTAACAGCTGTGCATTCGCGCCTATCAAAACCGAGTTAAAATCATGGAAGACGCTTGAAGAAATACAGGGAAATTTTCCAGGCTGTAAATATTTTTGGTGTTGAACGTTAAGTGATGTTACGGTGAAATGCTTCAAGGAACGGCTGAGTACTAGCTGGGTTGTCATGATTTGCATATTCCTTTCATAGTGAATTTCGACTTTTATCGACAAGTGTTCCGCG
>NW_008752018.1:74965-83117 GCF_000715545.1 Opisthorchis viverrini | reverse complement strand
AGCAGCTGGTGACAATCGAAATTCTGGCAGCCGTGAGTTCATTCCTTACCGTTGCTTGCCCGGGGTGTAGTTAGCTCAGCTGCGATATTTTGCTTGCGTGTTACAGAACCTGGAAAGTGCATGAGTGAGGATGTCTGTTATTGGCAGACCAGGCATCTTTTTCATCTCCTTCCAGTGTTTCTGTCTTCCAGGGCTTCGCGACATTTACGCCAATCGTCCAGCCCATTAGGCATACCTAACCATTTCACCGAAATAGAGGTAGATTGCCCAAATGCTGGCATTTGCGCTTTTGCTCTGAATGTGTCAACTGAGTGGTCAATTGCCATATCGATCGTTTAACCAGGACCCACATCTGACAAATGACGAGGGGGACGTTATAAGAGAGCAGAGTGTGGTTGCATGAAGCGATGTGGCCTGCCGGTTTATCGGAATGAATGTGAGTGGTGGATTGGGGGCACCACAACCCCGAAAGTGATTGTGAGAACGTTTCTATTACAGAACAGTGATTCTATCATGATTTTCGATGTTGGAAGGTATGGACGTTTACCGGCAGTAAGCTGCCTTTTTTATTAAGGAAAATCGCGGTTTAAGAATTAAGCTTTATCCATTAGATTGTGTTGTGTAGGTTTGTGCCTGACTGATAAAAGGAAACTATACACCCGACCGTCCCATTACACTTCACTAAGAACATGGCGGTTTGCATCCTAAGATGCTGCCTTTTAGGCATATCTGTCCAAAGACCTCTTCTTGATATCCAAACTAACATCGTGAATAGAATGGTGAATGGCCTTGAATCTACAGCTATCAATAAGATATAATCAGGCATGGCAAAGTCGGGGCATTACTTCAGCAAGTAGTTTCCCGAAAAATAGGCGACGCTGGCGACACCATGATGCAGGTAACGAGCGTCACTGAAACATTAAAAATAGGTGACGCTGGCGATGCAGGTAACGAGCGTCACTGAAACATTTCCTCAGAACCTGGTGACACCGGGCATTTCAGTCTACCAGTGATTCTGGCGTTTAATCGGAATAAACAAATTAACAGCTGTGCATTCGCGCCTATCAAAACCGAGTTAAAATCATGGAAGACGCTTGAAGAAATACAGGGAAATTTTCCTGGTTGTAAATATTTTTGGTGTTGAACGTTAAGTGATGCTACGGTGAAATGCTTCAAGGAACGGCTGAGTACTAGCTGGGTTGTCATGATTTGCATATTCCTTTCATAGTGAATTTCGACTTTTATCGACAAGTGTTCCGCGGAAGGGGGTGAGATACGTCTTTCGTTTTTAAGCTAGAAGTACGTCTGCGACCAAGCTAATAGAATTCTACGTATTCTAGCATCGACAGTTTAAAGCTCTTCTTAAAGAAACGGGTACTAAATTCTGACGTTTCCCCCTTTTTGTTGGCTAGCTGACAATGAACCAGCTAGATCTTACCAGCGTCCACTGAGGTTCCAACGCTACTGAACTTGCGCAGGGATTCGATTGTGTTCTGTGCTATATTTGGTACCGAGTAGTGTGAGTGAAATGTAACTGCACTCCATCGCGCAGATGCCTAAACTGAACATTACCTCAGTCTGAATCGGCCACTGTATAGGGAGTGCTAAGTTGGCAGTTGCCGGTGCATTTGAATTCCTCTCCTGTGACGTACAATTCGGAGAAGAAGCACTTAACCAAGAGACATGCTGTAAGTATTACTATTACGAGGATGGGTTAGCCGGAAGTTGGCTGCCAGTCAGCATCCTCGAGGGATACGCTGCAGAGAGACTTCACTTTGTCGATCATCCAAACTTCGATCCAACTTACTGCTCAGAAACGTTGAGAATCCCATGCAGTGCACCAGTACATGATATAAGATCCTCGTGATATTTACAACAAGGTAGCGGCGGCTGGCATATGGAGATATTATGATGTATTCCACAGGGATCAGCGTGTTCAATTAAGCCAAGATTTAGCGTACTTGGATAACCGAATTAGTCACTTGTGAAACGTTGTCTTCAGTACAAGTTTTTCGACGAGGCTTGTTGCTTGTAGAAAATTCATAGTGCTTCGCTATGGAATTTCATTTCCCTGGATACTTCATGTTTCTGACAGGGTGACAAGGTTTGGGAATTTTCAATGGAGATTTCGTTCTTTGAGTGAAGCCAGTCTACGTTGAAGAACAAAGAAGCACCTTACAGTTGTCACATCCTTTATGAAAATCATCATCAGCACATACTACAAGAGACTGACGTAGTTTCGGCAGAAGAATAGCGTTGTATCCAGTTTCCTTGCGAGGTTGTCACACTTCTGTTCAGACTCTCTTAACCGGAAGTCTGCGAGTGCAAAACTTCCTGGAATTTCATGAGAAGGTCACAGCTGATGAGTCCTAGTAAGGACGAAGCCGCTGTACAGTACCAGCCAGCTTTTCAGCATAGATTGGTTTCATTGACAGGACGAGTCATCGACTGCCTGTTGGGCTCGTGCACGTTTTCTGCTGTGAGCTGTCTAGTGGGAAACAAGTTGTTTGCGGGCACCCGGAAGGAATCTGGCTAGTGAACTGGTTTCATCCCAGCCGAAATATAAGGCACTGTTTGTTAGAAACACTCGCTAGACTAGCACAACGTCAGGCTGCAAACGATGATGAACTCGGAAATGCTGACCTGATCGTTTGTAATTTAATTACCGAGCCCAACGAAGAGACCAACCGTCTTGAATGCAAATGACTGCGGTTTTGTCAAAAGCCTAAAGCTGTAGTTCACAAGTCGGTTACCCAATGCTCTGTCAGTTAGATTTCAAGGAATCAATGAAAAAATGAATGTTAGCAATCAGTAGGCTTTTGTTCCCCAAATGGCAGTTTCATCCTAGATTTGTAGGAAACCAAATTCATTTTACGCAGTCAGCGTAAACAGAAAGAGCTCTAAATTGCACCTGCGACTGAGGAAAAGGCAAGTGATGTTGAATATCTTTAGTTGTGAGGAAGGGAACGATTTAAGCGTTTTTATTGTTTCGAAGGCTGAACAACTTTTCGAAGATTTACCGAGTGCAAAGACATTTTTAGTGAGCTCTTAGATCGAATGTCTGTGCCCATATTTTTGAAGCTCTATCGGAGATACTTGTTTAAGATTTCGAGAACAAAAATTTATTTTGTTGGCCAACGTCTTTGAACTAAGCAACATGGATGACAAAGTAAAAAAAACAAGCGCCGTGAAACAATGGTTAGATCCAAAGTACGTAGAAAGCAAAACCGCGGATTTTGCCAAATCCATAACATGCTCTCTGGTACGCGAGGCGGAAGATCCCAGAAGGCAAACCGGGGACGAAATGGTCACGTTAACATTCACCACAATTATTGGGAATGAAACTAGACACTTAAGTGTACGTGCGCTGTAAATGAAATGTAGGAACTCGTAGGAATTGGATCGGATTGGCCAGGAGGATGCGCACGTATGCGCATGCGCGAGAGCGTGCGTGCGTGTGCGTGAATATAAGAACGTGCGCAGAGCGATTGGTAGAGTTGTTTGTGACGACTTCCGACTGATAAGCATACAGTGGCGACGGACAAAAGGCGAGCACCGAGAATGAAGCCAGGAAGAGCGATTCGTCACCATTGAATGGAATCACACACGTAGTTCATTTCAACGTTGAAGCAGTCTGGCGACTAAACACTAAAGTCCAGGATTATTTGAATCGCAAATCAGACAAAAATTTCCATGCGAGTGAATAGTGATTTGTTGAACTCTTCACTGCATTCGTTTATTAATTTTCTACTTGGTCAACACTGTGCACACATGCAATATGTTTTTTAAGCGTATATAAACGACTGAACACTGCCCCACATTGCTCACATCGTTTCTGATAATGCCGCCTGTGCACCTCCCTGACATGTCGGTGAAGAAATCTATGTTTGAAAAGTTTTCCGCATTCATCACACGAAAGGCGCCCTCCATTTCCGTGGGACGATTTTCGATGGTGTCGAAGGCTATCCCAACACGTGAATTTCCTACCGCATTCAGGACACGGATTACCTTTTTCTTCTGATTCCCGGACTTGTTCACTTGGTGTTTTTGCAATTAGATAGTCAACCTGATTTTTGTGCACTTGTCTCATGTGCCTATGAAGACTATCTTTACGCTTGAAAGAACCCATGCATAGAGTACAGTGAAAATTGCGAAGATCTGAGTGGGTCTTTTGATGCTCCAAGGCTTTGGACAAGCGGCCGAACGACTTATCGCATGTGGGGCACTTGTAACCTTTGCCAAAACGTTTAGGGTATGATGAGTTGCCTGTCGTCTCAGTTCGTTCCGTCCCATCCCGGAGGTGTTGGACGTCATGTGCTACGTGATCTGGTCCATTATTACACGCAATTGCTGTTTTGGAAAGAAATTTTGATGAAAATATATTACTTGCGTCATAAGCATACATAGAACTTGATGGTTGAACTTGATTCATCATCATCATCATCATCATCATCATCATCATCATCATCATCATCATCATCATCATCATCATCATCATCATCATAATTATCAGCTGTATGATCCTCATACTTGTCCTACAGCCGTTGTAGCTTCCACAATTTTGTCTATCGATGATGTGGGAGGTAAAGTCAATAGCTGCGCATTGGAGGCGAGAGCTGATAAACTGGTTCATAGGATAAAATTTACTATCGCAAATGGGACCGATAAATATTTTATGATTAAATGACTACAAATAGCATGCAGTGTTACACAGAATCCGATGAATGCATGTCCAACAAATTCTCCAAGTATTCAACCACAAGCAGCATTATGAACTGTAAGTAGTCCAAATGCAAGATTTTATGTAAAAAGTTGACAGTTCTGAAATTTCAGTTTCAGACACTTGCCCGAAGAACATTAGAACCGCACTGACGCATTAGAGAAAAGCGCGAGATGGCATTGTTGCTGTATGTCTTTGGGATAGTCCACCGGTCAGACGCGGACCATAACACTTAAGTATAGCGTTTACACTGCGTGACAGTGAGCTATCTTTGATTTAGTCCACCGTCGTCCACCATATCTGCAAAACCCAATTATTTCGCCTGGTTTTCTGGCCACCCAATCCACATTTTGACCCACGCAACTGCGTTGACGCACGCAATATCACATGGGAAGCAGTAGACGTCATTGTACCTGTGGTTTTTGGGTTTGTGGGTGTGTTCAAAATCCGGTGATCCATCGCGTGAGACGGTATATTGGAGCACATCAGCCAGCTGTTTAGGTTTGCCCTCAAGGATGCGGTGTAATCGGACCGTTTCAGGCGACAGAAGCCTAATTTCAGGTTAGCGTTGAGTGCATACCTAAAAGTCGCGGAATCTATAAAAGGATGTCAACTGAACGATTGATGAGATATAGGAGGTGCTCATGTGCAGCCATGTTGCACAGCATGTTAATCAGCAAAATAAGGTAACTCTAGAGTTGTCAGCGCACTAGTGAATCCCATAATCACCGAAGTTATATCCTTGTAGTCATGTTTTGGTGGTGGCTCTGACAAAATCATCATTCCAAGTGTTATCGGATTTGGAACCAAGAAACAATTGTCTGCTGGCAATGTTGTGGAATATAGGTAGCTCATGTACGCTGCTTGGTTGTTGGTGTGTTTGCCAAGCTTAGCAGTTGGACTGTAAATATTTCACAATCAGTCAAAGAGACACTCAACCCCGCACCGGCGATATCACCTTGATTGGTGATGAAACGTTTGCAATCCAACTGCCAAGCTCGGCGAACAGACCAACAACAACCACACAATTTCCGAGGACAACGCCACAGGCAACCACAATTTATCGTTGAGTGGAACCTCAGCAAAGGCATTAACCATGAGTTATTCCGAAATGTACAACAGTACGTCTGTTGTGTGTGAGCGTGCTGTACTTCCCTTGATTTGGGAACAAGCACGGCCACTTGGTTTGACTATTATGGATATTCAAAAAGCCGTTGGATGAATGGGATTAATGGTGGTGTGCACATGGATTGTACCTTGGGAACGTGACCAAGTGCCTAGAGCCATTGATTGTTCGATTTCTCAGGCAACGAGTGCGATGAACGAATCAGAGTGGTGTGAAACAACCAAACATAGGCATTGGATTCACGCACAGGCCAGCATTCTGATTGGTTAGTTGTGCACAAGCCAGGAAACGCGCGCGTTCAAACTGTATTTGTGCATAAACCGAGAAGAAATCGAGTTAAAAGGCAAAGCGCATAAACCTATAAAAGATGGACTGTCAACGAAAGCTAGAAAATAGCATGAAGCAATCTAAAGGATTTATTCCAGGAGATCTCTGCTTCTCCGCGTGAAATGTGTACAATTTACCGTTTATAAAATGAACAAGTGAACTTAACATCGCAAACAAACATCAAATATCCACGTACTTTAAAATGCACCCCCCTCGATATGCCTTTCTTCACACAACCCACAAGACTTCTTCCAATAAAGAGTTGGCAGGATTTCGACATTTGTGTCCTCGGAAATGTCGATTCAAACTTAATCAAAGTCTGATACGTATATATATTCAAGCCTTTTCACACTCGGAACATTAAGTTGCTTTGATCTTGGTTAGTCATATTTTTATGCTGTATATGACTGTTTGCAAAAGCAGAATTGTCCTATGAGGAAATGTTCTAACGGGGAAGGTCGAAAAGGAGTCGGACGACGTCGCCCGGATTTGAACATCGCGGCACGATCGGCTAGCTGCTAAACAGCTAGGCATCGTATGGAGTAATAGTATGCTATGATGATGATCACGTAACTCGGACCAGCCAGTTATTTGCTTCAGTTTGGCCTGTGCATGAAGCGAATTCCACAAAGAAACTTTGTGACGAGCATCCATGGATAATTAATGTTTGTTCGTGTTGCCGTGTTAATATTTACATCATAGAAGCGGAGATCTTACGTCATAACCGCGAGTTGATTCGTCTCCGGAAACCGATGAAAACAGTTTCGCCTTAATTCAAGGAAATTTCTGTCTCCCAATGCAAGCAGGTTGATTTTCGCCGATTAGTCGCCGATTAGCTTAAACTGCGTTGTTGTCTAAGACAAGTGAGTTTCGCTGTTGGAATACTCGAAGTTCGAGTTCACCTGCAGCAGAAAGTTCTGCTGGTTGTTTGGATGGTGGTTATTCAGGTCCAAATCACAAGTGTTTGATAGTGTTGTCAGCTTGGAGAGTGATGTTCACACTTTAGGTTCTGTGTTGCTCGGTAACCACACAACCACCATACGAACTGCAACATTTTGAAGGAACTCGTCCCTCCAATAAGTGCATTGTGTCAGTGATGGACCAGTCTCTAAACATCTGAAACGAACAGTATTACAGACTACACCTGCCGTTGCATTACTCGATTAATCTCGCGATTATTAGTTGGCAACGTCGATGAATGCAGTCTCTAAATATTGTGGCTGACTAGACAGGCTTTAAAGCATGTTTGTCCAAAATACGAATACCTCCTACACTACCTTTCCAGGCGCGTTCAAGCTTTGCTTAACTGGCCCCATTCCCTGAAATCTCTAGCCCCACTTACGTCTGCAGATTGTGCGAGAGCCGAGAAACCCGATTATGAGCATGTCTCTTGTTTATCTGACCGCCGTTATGCTTGGTCCCTGACGCGCTTGCTTAATGCGCACCGCTAAATATGCCTACTGGAAGCACCGTTTAGGATAGACCTTTGTAAGTTACGTTTTGTTTGGCGTCAAGCTAACACATGGGCAATGCTGTGTAAAATAGCGCAGCTCAAGTAAGCCGGAGATATTCTGAAGCCGTCAGACTTTTTGAGTTTCCGCCCGTTTGGCTAGCCGTGAGCGCAGATACAGAATGCATTCATCTTCTGCTGACCAAGGAATTCCTACAACAACGGCCATCTACCTACGACAGCAGATACTCGTTTCTTGAGAGGGGGAGGCTGTAGAATTTATGCTTCGCTTTTCAAAAGTTTGGCCCTGGAGAATTTGCTGGCCTTTGATCAACCGTAACTCTCGGATCTTCGACTGTCTTGATGAGGGCCAAAATTCTTCGCTTGAATGATGGCAAAGGTTGATCACGCCTCCGTCCATTCCCTTGTGTGATTGTATCTATAGCAGCGTATAAAAAATGCTTTCACACTTTAGCCCATCTTTTTTGTGTTGCCAGAATAATCTTAGTTTGAACGTTCTTTCAAGCAG
>NW_008752018.1:66995-73156 GCF_000715545.1 Opisthorchis viverrini | reverse complement strand
TACTCACTCCTCGAGATGAGCGCTCTTCAAAAGCCTGCGTAATCGGATCCGTATGAATTTTTGTGGACTAGTGCCGAAGTGCGCCAAGCAACATTGCATTCTGCCATTCATGGTACCTTGGTGGTTATGTGAAATTCATCAAATAAGTTTCTTTAAAAACAACCAAGTGGCGTAAGATTTCAAAAAGTGTAGAAGCTTCTCAGATCGGTTCAGAAATACTCCCTCAGGATACAGTTTATAGTTGACCTAATGGACTGTTACACATAAATAAACTAGTGACTAGTGAATATTGTCTCCCTTTCTCAACAGATTGTTGATAGGATATCTTGCCTAATGAGATTGCAACCCAATCATGGTCTATCGCAGTAAAGTATACCAACCGTCATCACGATACCAGTGTCGGATTTTTCGGTTCTGGCATACGATAGGAAAACTGCCGCCATTCTTGCATCGCGGTTTTTTGCATCCTTTTTAGTTGACACAACTGTTTTATTCGTTTGCCGTTACTTAGGTTTGTCGATGCCTTCGTTCATTGGTATATATATATGCGTGTCCGGCCACGAGCAACTATGCGGTCGCTATTCACATACCATTCATCCTGCGAGTCACTCAGTCTGATATTCAGTCGCCCTTGGCCTGAAGGTTGCAAGTTCAAAACATTCCCAGGTTCTGTGAGATGCCCACTGCTGATGCTTCCCATGAAATTTGAAACAATGCTTCCCGGCATTTCTGCGTACAATAGCTTCGCTGACAAACGAAACCCCGGCTAACGCTATCCACTTCTCTTGTGAGTTCTCAGTCCTGAATACAAGTTGTGTGCAGTCAAGTAAAAAGAGTACGACAGGTGAAACATACATCATATTGTTCCTTTACTGCAGTTTAGGATGTTCACCTATTAATCCTGCTTGAAAACAATCCCGAGTGGCTACAATACCATCTAACCGAGATTTAGAATTCACCAACAACCCGCTAATTATTCCACTTGGATAGAACTGGTGAAATAGTTGAAATGAGACCGCACCGTGGTGGATGGGTAACCAGACAACATATAGCCTAGAATATGAGATCAGAGCTGTAGGATACAACATTACCAGACTGGAGAGACTGTCCTCCAGCCCAAGAACAGAGTCTTACACTGTGGGTAGACTAGGATTTTGATGATCCCATTAGCAGCGCCTAGTTATTTTACCCAGTACCACTAGTGAAAACAATCGGTAACGTTGAACAAGAAAGGATGGGATGACTACGTGTGCCTTTCGAACGATTCTGTTTCTTAAACAATAAAAGTTGTGTTTTTTGCCGAACTCCTCATGATGTAGCACGACACAGAAGGTTGCTGAAGTCTATTCGACGGTCCAGGATCTGTCTTACGCTTGTTAGACCTCATCCGGTAGGCGCGATCCCACAAGTTTCCGTCAATTTCATGTCCTAATGGAACCCAGATTGTACGAAATTCCGCAGACATACTCATTTGTGAGCAGATTCGTCTTCTCCGAGATTCCTCAATAGTGTTGTAGGTCTTTCGCGGATTAGTCTGCCGAGTAAATCTTGATTAGGGTGGAGTTCAAGACCGGGGCACTTTGCAGCAACGCATGGGACCCGGTTGTTGCACAGTACTGGGGAATGCCGTTGACATTTGCAACCCAAATATTGCCAGAGGAGGTGGCTAAACGCAGTTGAATAAAATAGTTTTACCAACCTAGAAATAAGGTTGTCCCAAACCATAATATTCAGAATATTATACCATGAGTCTTGGTCTTCCTACTCATTTTTTGTCAGTAGGTCGGAAACGTCTATTGATTTCAGTATCGTGAAAGGTCCATTTTGAGTGCAGTGTAGGACGCATTTCGGTGGATATTAGGGCATCTGTTATCCAATGCCCATACGTTAGCATGGTCCAATGTGGGTTTACGAAGCCGCGCCAGCACCTAGTAGGGTGTTCCCATCTTGATAGAATTTCGAACTTACTCGTGGTTAACATCAAAATCTCCAGCCGTGTAGTACTGACCATCGGGACTATAATACACTGGAATTTTCTTCGGATGCTCCTAGTTGGAAACTATTGTAATTCCGTGAAGGAATTTTACTCAAAAGTTTGCAGTCCAGGAACTGTTGTGCCCTCATCAGGCAGACGCACTCTCCAAGGTTCCATCGTCCTTGACCTCAAATTGTAAGAAGCTCACCGAGTACATCCGCGAATATACACTCATTTACAGACTAATTTGGTTTGTCGAGAGACTCACCTGGAACCCACTTGTTCTACTTGAAACCAAACTGCAGAAATTAGCGAATAGTAGAACATAAGGTTGACGGAAACCCGGGGACTGCGCCTACCTGATGAGCCCCAAAATGGGCGATACCGGTCTTGGGCTGTCGACGGATTTTCAGCAACCTTATGAGTAATAAATAAGATGTCACTTCCAATACTAAACCAGGCAGCATCCAGTTCAAATATTAAAAAAACTCACGGCGATGTTGCGACGTCACCAACGTTTCCAGATAGCCAAGCAGCAACGTAAATGAGACGATCTTCATCTTTGTGAGAGCAGTCCTGCATCCAGTTTGTCTTTTATATACACTCCCTTAATTAGGACCCCCTCGTTGGTTGAAAGAATGCCATCCGTCTGCACCTAATAGGCTATTAGTTTTTGTCAAAGAATGGCTTCGTTAGACGTTCGACTCGAACAGACTGAAATGAAACTGGTCACGTTGGAAATTTCGCTTCAGAATTCACACAAAGGCCTAAATGTTTTGTACCTGGGGTCATTATGCTTAAGTAAAAAATGATCGTTCAGCTTTAGCACCCTTTCGACCCTCAACTAACCAGAAGGGAGCACGAGGGCTGGGATACTGCCAGGTTGCCCAAGCCTAGATAGGGGAGGTTTAGAGGTAGAGGTAGAGGTCGGTTTCGAACCACGGACCTTCCGGTCAGCAAATTCGCGCTCTAACCATTTGGGCCATCTCACCCCATTGTGCTCGCCTCATTATGCTTAGCAAGTGGTCACCCTACGGACGTGGGAAGATCAAACGATTCTAATGGAGATCTCGTCTTGTGAGGGATTCAAAGTAAAACTGAAAATATTAGAAGCATTGTGCAGCTGTTTCACGAGATGCTCACTGGTGATGATGCCGAATCAGGATGATACAGCTGTGCAGTGTTTTCCCCCTCCTTTCAGCATAGATTGGCTTCAGCTACGGGACATTGTCAGTGCGGGGTTGATGACGATGTTAGCTCGATTGTTGCTGAAACGTTTCCAATCCGGCCAGCAAGTTCGGCAAACAGACCAACGACCAAGCAGCGAGATGGCCGAAGTGGTTAGGGCGCGGATTACTAACCTGCAGGTCCGCGGTTCGAATCCGACCTCCGCCACTCGACTTCCCCTGTCTAGGCTTGGGCAACCTGGCAGTATCCCAGCCCTCGTGCTTCCTTCGGGTGGCATGGCAGCTAGGCACCGGAAGGGTGCTACAGCTGAACGCAACGTCGCTCATTATATATTTATATATATTCGACGGTGCTCCCGTTGTAATTCGTCCATGGTTGAGGAAGTGAAAGCCCTTTTCTGAAGGTCCGATCTTCTTCTCTCTCTGCGCTAGAAGTGGTTGGGCTCGCGTCGTAGCCGAGGATTTGTGCGCTTGTGCTCAAGGGTTAACGACGATGTCACAACGAGTGCAGCACAAATACACATGGTCTCTGACCTCACCTGCAACGGCCAGGGGGATATTAACGGTACAGAGATCGTTGCTCCATTCAGTGAACGGGACGAATGACGAGTGTTTGAATGTGTATTCCCACCAAAAACGCTGACCAAACCGGGCAAGCCAGCTTATGAGTCTTTTCAACCTACAAGCGGCTTTAACGGGAAGTCTAACGGTGTTCCCACCAAAGATATCTGATCCTTAAAGTTACAAGTGTCCCTGCAGACTGTAAAATAGTTTTTTGAACCATAGGGTTCCCAAACGTGTTCAAGCGCGGCAATTCGTTCAGTGAATCATAAATGAAGCCCAAATCCGCTAGCGTGTACGCTTTTTCTTCCGTTAGCATTTGGCGCAATGCCTAGGAAGTACCATCATGCAAGGGACTAACGAATTTCTTCGGAATTTTTTAAATCTAACGATGGGTTTGCGCGTGTTTCCTTCCTACTTCCAGGTTATGAACTGCCTTGCCGCAATTTCCATCCTTTTATATTTGGATTCGATTTTCCCAGGATTTTTAGTTCTGGGCTGGGATCATTGCTCGTGACCGCCCGATGAATATTAATAATTCTAAAATTATAATAATGCGATTAGAATGTCATAGTAATAATAATATTATCATACTCTTCTAAATCATTTTTGTGCAAACCAAGCTGATCTGATTCACATTTAATCAAAGCGCATCTAAATGTATCGCAGCGAATCATAACGTTTATTGAGATATGGGACGGTCAAATGAATCGGTTAATAATCGAAATTCGCGTTTGAAAACGACGCGTTGAATAGCCTCCCAACATGCTTCTTCATGAAAATTGGTTGATCGACATTGTTCCCTTGATAAAGCCGCAACCAGACAAGGGTAGGTGGAGGTCTAGCCTGACGGTGGCATGGAAGATACTCTCTCTGAAAGAACCGAGGCAGCCACCTGCAATTTGGGCTGCAGGTGGCTTCCCTTCACTAACTGACGGGAAGTTTGAAACCAGCGTATTCGTTGAATCCATTCGACAAATGCGGCAAAACAAAATGATCCATCAATGCGATTGTACCCCGTCGATAGCATATGGCTAATCGGTCCATAAAACAATCAATTCAATGATTATACTTCTAAGACAAATCGACGGACTTTTGCTTGCGTAGACTCGGCCAATATAGTTGGCCAGTGGGAGTTCCGGTAGTGCCCTATTGAAACTCCGGTCAGTTTCGTAACCAGCCGATTCCAAATTAGTGAAACCGGATTTCCAGCTTGAGCTTGCTTTGCTGCAATCGACTGCTTAGCCCACACATCCAGCCCATCCTGTCAACTCAAAGTTCTGCAGACTGTACATGCTACTAAAATCAAGAGTTCAACTCTACCCTCCATTTCGGCTAGAATTTTCTGCAGTTTTGGAAGAGATTTCGACGAAGGTGACTGATTTGCTCCACAGGTGACTACGATTTGCAGCTGCGACAAATTTGGTGTTCAATTAGAACGTCCGATTGTGGAGACTGAGGGAAATGTGCCATTTACCACATGTCGGTGTTAACTGGTTGGCACAAGAAAATCGTTTTTTTTTCGGTGAATTTGCCATCTAATGACCTGTATTATGGCCTCCCTCTCTTGCTTAGAAAAGTTAGTCTCATTGATTTTTTCCGTTCAATCTCCGAGAGACATTGTCCGAAGGCTTAGTTTTCAAATGGTGCCGTTATTGTGAACACCTATAAAGCGGAAATAGATTACGCACATCGCATATGATTCAGGAAAGACGCAATTGGAAATTCACACAGTATCGCAAAATTCTTCTTCACTTTTATGAGCTTGAAATGTGACGAGACGTTACTTCACCACTTCCTATCAAACTGTAGATCGTCGAAAAAACGGTGACCTCGAATACGGATTCGTGAGCTATTGACCTGAAGTACACGGCTGTAGTACACAAGCCGGCCAAATGACTCGCTTTGAGTAAGTTTTAAGAAATGAAGTTAAGAACAAAACTGAGGCTTCCACCTTGTCTTGATGGTCGGACTTCCGTGCGGTAGTGATTCTACGGTGTGTGCTGGCTGTGACTTTGTTCTATGCCAAGAAAGACAACGGGGAACGGCTCGAGGAAGAGAATCGAGTGCACGTAGCGCGAGAATTTGCATTACGATGCGGTCTGGAGGTAGATCTGCACTGTCCTCCACAACAAGAGTACGAAGGTAGTAAGAAAGCTTCCCGCTGTCTACCAACATGGCCTAATTCACAGAAGAAACAATAGCTCGGAAGTCCGCCAATTTATACACCCGGTGTTTGACCGTGACCGCAGGCACATTACTAATTGCGGTGTTATCAGTTAACCGATCAACATGCAAAGGTTCTTGTGCCATCCTGAATTTGTCGAACGTAAAATTTATTCTAGGGCTTGGGAACGACGCCGATGAGCGGAATCGCCCCGGCCAGCAACAGAGGTCAGGAGGAAGTCACCAAATATCTATTAGCCATTTATTTATTT
>NW_008752018.1:55167-65952 GCF_000715545.1 Opisthorchis viverrini | reverse complement strand
AAAGCTAAATTTAGCAAGTTTTCATAGTACTCAATACTTCACACGCCAATGTTGACAAAATAAAAAGATGAAACAGAAAGCATAGTAAGCGTTAAATAGGAAGATAGTGCGATTCTTAGCCTTTATTTTATTTATTTTATTTTATTTATTTTATTTCATTTTATTTATTTTTATTATTTATTTATTTTTATTTATTTATTTATTTTTTATTTTATTTATTTTATTTTATTTTATATTTATTTATTTTTATTTATTTTTTATTTGCCAGTAAGTGAACAGATTGTGTAACTCTTCACTGGCGATGCAGTTAAATAAAAAATTGCGACAAGACACTAATTCGTTAGAAGCACACCTTGTTCTCCAAGTGATTTCCACTGAGTAAGTCAGGCATAAAAGGGACCATTGTTGAATATCCTTCCAAGGCCATTTATGGGTATTCAAACGTTTAAAACGTTTTCGTCGCTCAGAACAAATTCGTAAATATTTGGTGAGTGCGGAGACGCTTCTGATCGGTCCCTCATGCCGAATAACTGTTTCCATCTAATAAGTGAACAACAAAACAACAAAAAAAGTGAACAACAAATAAAAAATTGCGACAAAACACTAATTCACTAGAAGCACACCTTGTTCTCCAAGTGATTTCCACTGAGTGAAAAGATGTCAACATCAAAAGTACATGATATGGGAAACCATGGATTTGGCTGATTCCCAATCATGCTATGTGGCACGCAAAACAAAACCTCAGAAGGGGATTAAGGACGCTCAGATTGCCACAATGACCAGCATCACGATTATTACAGATGAACATATCTACTGCACTGTATGAGCAAGGAAATTAAATGCAGCAGCTCGCAGGTGAACACGGAGAAATCAAGCCAGGATGAGGGATTTGTCATCATCTGATGAACCACATGTGGATTGTTAATTGCTCGCAGAATTGAACGCTTTGGTGGGCCATTGTAGACAGTACCTTACACATTTTGTCACCGCTATGCCAATCTTCGTAGAGTGTGTTCAACGTGTACTGCTTTTTGTTTGCCTTTGTATGTCTTAACCACTGGATGAGTCGGCTGAGTATCACGTCAAGGTGTTGAAAAATATCTGTCTGACTAAGACAGAATCTTCGGAAAGACTATATCTGTGGGGTGGCCGTTAGGATTTCCGCTATGTTGACGTGAACATCATGAATGTTTATTATACTGTGACCTCATCTCACTAATGCGAATTGTTTGTTACCAATAGTTTAACTGAATGCCGGATGCCTTGCGCATGTCAACACTCCATGAGCCTGAACTTTACATTGTGGGTTTTCCATAAAATTACCGCGTAAAATGTTTAGGAGATTTAGGAATTACTGCCAGAAAAATACCTTGAAAGCGTCCGTGTGGACTAAGAAACCGCATTTGCTTTGACCTACGAACACACCTCGTCACTTACGAAACCTCTCTACTTCACAGTAGAACCCAGTGTTGGGATAGGACCGTAGGATGATAAGTGCTTTTTCAACTGTCGGCACCCTGGAATTCGATGAAATACTGACGACGCGGAAGGCAAAATGTCGGCTAATAGTAGCTGGTTTGAATAAGCTAGAACAATGTAGAATCCACACCGGAGATATGGTCATCCATGGATTGGTGCGACAATGAAGTTAAAGCCAGTTGCGGCTACCTTGATAAGCCCAAGAATTATGCCTAGTCCTTGATTTTCCTGGGCTGCTGAAGCAGTCCCCGCAAAAGCAGGAATGAGCCCATTAGATGAGGCAGTTTAAGAGGGCCGAACAGCTTCAAAAATATTGCTACTGGATGGGTAAAACAGAAACGTTCCAATAAGAACTACTCTGTGAATATCTTAGAAGACAACTTTGCTGTAGAAAATAGTGATTGATCGAGGCAGGACAACATTCCAGGCGAATATGTAGTGTGCAAGTTACCCGGTTATGTTGGTGGGGAAGACCTTCGCTGTGAACCTGCCTATCAGAAAACTACTGAACAGTTACAGACTATTGAACAGGGAAGTAAAACTCTTATTTACATCTTGTTTATGATCCGTCTTCTCCTCGAACAGGGCTTCCCGAACTTTCATTGACCATCAATCAAACGTAAAAGAATGCTACAGAGCGATTGCACAAATTTCGTAATAAATCTCACTTTTCAACGGACGCGGAGTGGTCTTATGAGAAAACCACATACTACTCGCATGCTTCGTCAGTAGCATTCACCGGTACAGCGGTATACTGACATTTGAAAAGCGGTTAAATAGGCAACTGGTGTTTCATCAGATGTGACTTTACCACTAATTGAAGGTGTATCACTTGCTCCCAAAGGCCAACTTGCGCTTCAGTGAAATGTTCCATTCAATGGACTTGTTATCTGTGGCGTCGATCGTTTACATCAGCCATTGAAATTTGTTTCATTGTTCGTTTCCCGTAATCGAGGAATTAAAAATTGCGCTTCGAATTCAGTCCACGGCTTGCCTCTATGTGTTGTGTGAGCAATGGAAATCACGAAATTTAGTTCCAGAATCTTTATTTCGGAAGAAAAAGCGATTGGACTAAGCGCGTGTGAGCGATTGAAGCCGACCAACAAACTTGTGTTACAACTAGACGAGCCCCAAATACGGAACCACGTCTAGCAAACGCGTCTGAAATCACTGAAATCACTGTAAACTGGGACCAATTGCTTCACTGAGAAAGAAAGTGGAAAAAGCCGTATTGAATGGTACGGCATTTTATACAATCAGAGAGCGGCCCAAGAGGTTTTTGTTGCATGTCCCAATGAGGCATGAAGTTTATGTGACTATTCAGTGAAATATTATGAATACTGCTCTGTCATTCCAAACGTAGCATTCACTCACCTGACTAGTGAAATTCATTTTTTACCAAAGCAATCCGAATAATCGCCCTGTCAAAGAATAAAACAAGCGACCCAGAAAGACTGTTTTTCAGAGAAGAGATCCCCTAATAAACAAAGCCATTTTAAGGCCATGAATACAGTTCAGTCTAAATTCTGAGGCACCACTGGCTGGATATTCCTCTACAGTTTCTTTTAAGAACCCGACTGTGCTGTTGTAATTAGTCGTTCTCGTCTAGGGCAGGTTTGTTAATTAATCAAGTTATCCAAGTAAACTTTCTTGTTTGGTCTAATTGGTCATTAGTTGTGGACAATTAGAACTCGCTAGAAGCTCGTTCGCTGATTAGGCACGGTATGCTTATTTCCTTTGGGTCTATTCGAAATAGACTACAAACCATGGTTGTTGATACATGGAAACGGAATTTTCAATCAAAAGGTGAACAATGCTGTTGCGAGCCGCCCTATTATTGTAGTAGAGATGTGATGTGTATGAGCTATGCTCAGCTGTATACTGACTCACTGTCTTACCCCGGTTGAGTAGACGTCGGTCCGTCCCGCCTTACCTAGTGAGCTGCCCTCCCCATGAGGATGCTCTTTAGGTGAAGATCTTCGCTAAGGAAAAATGTTGTGCAATCAAGTAAGTTTTGCTTCAATCAGATATGACATTTAGAACCAGTAGTACTTCGGCTACGCCGATGTAGTTCTTGCAGCTTGCGTCAATGCAGCATAGGAATGCATGGAATTTTTTAGGTTTGAATTAAGCTCACTCTCTTCAGCCGAGAAAAAACGTTATCATGTCTGCAGGAACCTTCCTTAACTTTCTTCTGAATAAGCAAGAAATGGAGCATTAGAGATTTTTGTCAAGATGCTTTTCTGAAGGTGAGTTACTCTACATATGAAGGGTTTTCTATAGAATCTTGTGATATTCTCTGAAACGTTTTCCTTTATCTAACTGTGTTGGTTCCTCCATAAACATTTGCGATATTTTATTTGACGAAATAAAATTTTCTGACGATTAAAAACTGTTGTTCCGAATTTTCTTTATGAGGTGGTTCGTTCATTCGAGGTGTCCGCATTAGGAGAACCATCTCCGAATGCAACGGAGCCAATGAAATAACCGTTTTCGTTGGAACAGATTTCGTTGGTTGTTCTTCACTCGCCGTTGACAAATGAGTTCAGTATCACTTTTGACCGTTTGTATGCAAAAGTGATCAATAAAGCAGCTGGCTCGCACGTTCGTTGACTTTCTGGTTTGGCCAAGCGCACCAGGCTGTCAATTGGCTATCCAGACCGGGGTTCACGGTAGAAAGAAGGCATTAAGGGACTGTGGTCCACAGCAGTCCGTATGGTGATTGTTTTGTTTGGTCCTATCAGAAGTGATTTGTTCATTCTTGGCATGCGTTTGGACAAAAGTCGATACACTCATTTCAAGCCAGCATAAAGTATTGTGATGCGAAATTCTTTGATTCAAGTACAGATGCAACGATATTTAGTATTTAAAAATAATAAACTACACTGTTTCTACACCTGGATCTCAATAATTTGTAACAGTAAATCATTACCGTCTGTTTTCCAGAAGGTACACCCTCTACTCTTCAACCTGGTCGACGATTCATCATCATCATCGACAACATGACATCAGTGTTCAACATCGACGATTATTATGTCATCTGTCTGTGTTGCCTTCCACGGAGCTGATATTATTCGGATCCTGCGACCGCGTACTTCACTGCGGCCAGGTCAACTACTTTGTGTACGGCTGCTGTGTAATGCGCACAATATTCGATATTCAGCCAAGCATATCCAACCAGCAAATTCAGCTCCTCGTTTCAGATGAGGTTTTCTAATAAATATAGGTCACAGCCTCAATGATTTATCTTATAAGTGCCTGCATATCGAGTGTTAGTAGCTATTTTGTTTATTACCGTTACCATCTTATCATATAGTATCAAATAGTATTGAAATATATGAGTACATCGTGCAAGCGTTGATGCTGACCAGACATGAAGTTTGCGTAGCCTGTACCCCATTGCTCGATGATCAGGTGAGAAATCGGACGGCGAATTATTCCATGGCACAGTGAAGTAGAGCTGGTGCTCGAATGGTTTGTTTCACAGAGATGGAATTTGGCATTCAGAGAGTAAGCAAACAGCATAAAAAACCTAAGTAGATAGTTCGCTCATTTGTCGATTAACGGATTTTTAACTTTTTAAGGTCGTAACTCGTCAGCTGGAGACTATAAGAATATTTTACTTTTCCGGAGATGGAGAATTAGTAAACTGACGACGCTGCCCTCAGCTAGGCTGCTAAGTTCCTTTTGGTCACAGCACAAAACAGCACCAAAGTGAACCCGTTCAAAGTTGGGTTCCACCTGTGGAAGGATGATGCAATAGTCAGATATATATCTGCACGTTACTTCCATCATTTCATGGTAACTTTCAAAACCTGTCGTCGAGATACCCCTCTGACATGTTCCTTCGGGAAAATAGGTTTCTCTGCATCTTCCTCAGTATTAGGTGTCTAAAACAATTGGTAACCATTTGATAGGGCCAAAAATAGATCAGGATGCCAAGAAGTTCAGCTCAGTGATAACAGAAGGCCGCTCTCTCCCAAGAAACGATAACAACCTACTGGATTGTAGCCACGGCGAAAATTAACTTAAAAAACTTCAAAATCAACGTTCCTGTTAAGCGTTTTCGACAAATCCAATGTGAAGATAAGGTTCACCAATTCGGTTTTATCCACCAGAAACCGACCAACTTTGACTAGGAAAAGATAAAACGATTCAGCTTGGTCAATTGCTCGCCCTCTAAGGCAGGTCAATGGATCTTTGCGTGCATAGACTCGGTTAATATTGATTGACTGGCAGTTTCGTATCAAAACACGAACCAGTTGGTTGACCCTTCACTTCGCTGTCAGTGAGACCGGAAACCCAGGTCGAGTATTCAGTTAGCCAGTTGGATGCACAACCTCCTGTTTGTGATGTTCTCCCACCGTTTTCGCTGTTCATGGATAGATATCAGAGAACTAAGCGTACTCACTGTGATATGACACATCTTACATGTTTGGAAAAATGTTCTGGGTAGCCTATTACCGGCATTTTCTTTTCTTCGGCCCACGAGATAGTTTGAATCGACAGAGCTGTTACAGCACTGCCTATGCTTGAACAGCCTCTCTAATTGTGCTGACAGTGACATTCAACTTGTTCCGGAATTTTATAGAGTGGAAGATTTAAAAAAAATATTTGATGATTGCAGAATTTAGAGAGGAACTGCATGTGGATCCCAAAGACCAGACGGAAGATTAGTTCTGCTTTCCTCATTGGGTTCTAGAATAATCTAGTGGAATTCGAACATCGGACTATGCTATCTTTCAATTTGATCACACTGTATTCAAGCAAAATCCATTTTGTCGTATTGTATGCCGAATTTTTTTTAAATTTGAACTCTAAGTGCAAGTAAATGGACGGAACAAGAACCAAGTTACCTTAGTTATGCCCCAGTTGACTGTGAGTCAGGTTGTGGAACACAAGTCACACGGCATGTAGCTTAACTCTCAGCTGAATGTCTGCGCATCGGAAGCTCAAATGTTCTGCATGAGCATTTGGTACGTCTTACTTATCAGCCTTAGGGAATTGTGAGTACGTTTGGAAGGTTCGATAAAACGAAACTACTTATACCTCCAATTTGGTGACTCTAAATCAGAGGTCATCAGGTTGAATAGGTGACATGGACTAAGGTTGCCATTGTAATTATCAGGAAGGTCGCACTCCTGAGAGCAACCACTGAATGCCCGAATTCTACTGAGACCCTCAGCTCGGCTAGACGTTGACCAGACGGACAACGCCCCCTCAATATGCAGCACTTCACAGCCTTGTATCAAACCCATGCAGCGAGACTCAGCGTTGATCAAGGTCATACAACGCCCCCGCAATATGCAGCGCTTTGCAGCCTCATACCAAAGCCAGACCGCGTGCGTCAGCATTGGGCCAAGTTTAGACAGTTTCCCTCCAATAAATAGCTCGAGACGGTTGTAAATTCGCACTCGCACTCGCCTGTTCGGAATATGGCTGTTGTGTTCCCTTATGTGAGTCTTTTTTTCTCCGGCACTAGGCACTGGGACGGGTCAGCAGTAGATACCACAGATTGGCGAATCAGCAGATCTAACAGTAAACTAATATAATGGTACCGGCTGAGGGATTTTTAAACCGTATCAAATCAGAGAACTTTCAAGTGGTGCAGTTAACACGGAAAAATGTGTTGCGATAAATGTAAAGAAGCAGTGGCGTATCCGAGAGCAAATGAACAGGTTGAAAACGCGAGGTCGACTTGCTCACTAGATGCACTGTGATAAGACTAGACCGCACTGCCACTGTGGCCAAAAGGCTTGGGAAGCGTAGTCTGTGCACCGGATAGTCTACCAAATAAACTAGAAATTTGATGTTCCAAAAACTTGTAGTTGCGGCACACATGGGTGCAGCCGCCATGGGAACCAATGGAGCGTCGGCCGAAAACGTAGACGTACGCAGAAAACGAAGTATGTACAGTGCAAGATGTCTTCACTACGACACTCGCAAACCCTAATAGTTAAGCGAAGATTTGTCCAGCAAGACATTCAGCCTAGTGGGACTGAGCATATCTGATTGCATAATAAAACGTACAAATACGACACTCCCAGAACGCATTATCCTCTTCATCCTCAACGACATCAGATGAGTACACTAATGAGTCACCGATGGAAACCAGGCCAATTTGTTTTAAAAAACAACTAACATGGGCTGACCACCACAATGTTTGCTGTCTCCGGTCAAGCACAGGTGGTTCCCCTGAACCCCATCATTGACATCACCAAGAGCGCCCATGATATTGCGTGACCTTGTTCACTACCGCAGTGTCATCTTCCTCCCATCCCCGCAAAATTTCAGGTGAACTGGACAAGAACAACGTCTGTCATCTCAGTAAGCGGCAACTCGGCATGATTAACACATGATGCAGCCAATTTACCTTACAATAAGCGGATACATTCTCTGAAGGATGTACTTCGTTGTATTGTTGAGGGTGATATTCATAAACATAAAGGTACGTTTTTTTAAAAAGAACTAGCCGATCGGCCGGATCAACACACTCTCAGTGTCCGGGGTGCACCAAGACCGTATAGAGCGACTATAGGTGTGCCACCGCTCTACCATTGGACGTACTATGAAGATCGGGTTCACGCGTCTATTCCTTTGTTGAAAATATAAAATGAATTAGACAATTCCTCCGTGACTGCCACACCAACTGCGTTCGCACTTTTTGAAAATGGGCACCATAATCGATTCGCCCCAGTTTCTTGAGACGCTGTCCTCCTCGTGAATACAGAAATAAATTAGACAACGAGCAACTGAGAACTTCATTGCCATCTTTGAACAAAGCGGATGAGGGGTCAGCAGGAAGAGCAGCAACTCAGTGCGCCTGAGCGACAAAAGTTATTCGCCTATTTCTGAAACAATTGAGGCCCCAACTTCAATGTTCAGGGTTGCGTTTCGGGTCTGAAATCCGGCTAAGCGAGTGTAGGTGGCCAGTTGATTTGTGGGTGGAAGCGTTCGGAGCGAGATGGCTCAGTGGTTGGATCGCAAATTTACTGACCGGAAGATCCGTGGTCCGAACCCGACCTCTGCCTCTCAGTTTCCCCTGTCTAGGCTTGAGCAACCTGGCATTATCCCAGCCCTCGTGCTTCTTTCTGGTGGCAGAGCAGTTGGACACCGAAAGGGTGCTGCAGCTGAACGGATTTTTACACATTTTCAAACCACCGACCTGGAGGACCAAGATGCTGTATTGTTCGGATCTCTATCTATTGACCAGCCTGAAATATGAGGCTGTGTGAGCGTCACAGGTCTACTCACAATATCGCTCAGTTGGTAAATGAGGTGCACACACCGTCACACCCGAGTTAGACCAAGTCACATCGGGATGAACTCAAATTCATTCAGCCGCACAGAGGCAACTAGCATAACGGTAACATTTTGAAGACATAGAAGACATTCAAGCCTACAAAAATGCAGGCATTATCTTGAGGAAGAGATAAGAGTTGTTTTAGCGGGATAAATCACTCGGTAGTCGTTGGATTTCTAGACGTGACCACTGCGAAGTGGGCCGTTGTACTACATACCGGGTGCTTTCCGTTGTATCTGTTAAGGTGTGTACTACGCAAATAAAACAGATAGAAGCCTCTACCCTCGGGATGTTGCCGTCGGGATTTTGTCGGTCACCAAAGAAGTGTCAACCATGGGACCGATTCCTACTTTTTGCATAGGTCTGTTTTTATTCCTCATCTGCTAGCAATGGGTTCAGTAACCCGTGGCAATTTACAGTACGTGGTACCTGGTCCGGATGACCCCCCACCCGCATAGTTCAGATATGGGGATGAAGTCCTCAGTGAGCGCTTGTCTGCTCTGTTTGCTTGCATTTGGGAAAAAGATTCTGTTGCAGACAAGAGAGGCGGCGATAGTGCTCATTTTCAAAAAAGGAACTCTAGTGAGCGTGGTAACCACAAAGAGGGTTAGATTGATCTGGGTCGTAACGAGACTGTTGGCGTAACGAGTGCTTTGTCACTTTACGGTGTTTCGTGAAACACTGACTAGAGAGCCGCAGATGGAATTTCGGCCTGGTGCGGGGCTGCTTTGACCAAATCTTCATACTTCGTCTGGTGCTAGAACAACGCCATACGTACAAGCGACCCACAATTCTAGAGGTCCTGGATTTCCAAGGCGCATTCGACTCGGTTGATCGATCTGTTCTACTTGTCACGCTTGCCCCTCATGGAATGTCCCGGAGGTTCGTGAACATAATAAGTTCTCTATATTCTCAAAATTCCGGACGTTTGGGAGTGTACGGACAGCTCTCCAAAAGCTTCCGTACCCAGAGTGGTGTCCGTCAGGGATGCCCACTCACCCCATTCCCGTTTAACCGGAAGGTTTCCAAAACCAGGGTGTTCAGACAGCCTGTGACGAAAACCTTGCCGATCTAGAATATGCAGACGATATCGTTCTCATCTTCGAAGAGGAGGTGCAAGTGTTTTTTAGATGAACTGATCAGTCATCCCGTCCTTTGGTATGACCTTTGTACCGATAAAGTGTAAGGTCATGCTCCTGGACATACAGTCACTGAACATGCCACGTACATTCTAGCAAGGGGTACTGGAAGTTCTGAAGCGTTTTACGTATCCTGGAAGTTGTATTAGCAGTAGCCTGTTTTCAATTATTCGCGTTGCTGGATGCAGCGATTAAGGCGAGCTGGCTGGTGACACCACGCAACGGTCGATGTGGTATGAGAGTACTGTTTGTTGTAAGTGTCATGGGTGAGTGCTGTTTCCCATGTCCAGCGCAGAGCTGCAGAAGCAGAGAGATGGCCATACCTTGACCTGGCAGTGGGGTATGTAGGAGATTACGAAAGGTTTGGATGCCGTCGGTGCTACTCGTCATCCAGGATCTGGACCACGTAATCCACACTGTGCCTGTGTGTAGACACTGTAGGCTATAGCGGCCAACCGATATGAGTGGCGATGTTGCTGTCAGTTTCCATGTAGATTGCCTGAATGAGTATCTGGAGGTGTAGGAACCTCGGAATGATTTTAGTAAGCGTGCACTAAATCCCTCTTCCGTTCACCTTTATTGTTTTCTTCACGATAAGGTTTTCAACTAAACTATGGTTTTACGGCAGTGGAGCATCAGTTTTGAACAATGAAGTCATGCTGTCAACGATGATGATTACGAGGATCTGGAGCTCAAATGAGCAGAGCTTTTGGAAACGTCACGCGTTGTCAAACAAACTCCAGTGAGTATCCAGTACAGCCCCAATATGTTTTAATTTGCTGTACGCGGCTGCTTAATTCAAACTCAACAAGATACAGTACAGGTTTGCAATCCTGTATACGGATTCTCAATACATCAGACTGA
>NW_008752018.1:12029-55159 GCF_000715545.1 Opisthorchis viverrini | reverse complement strand
GTAAGTTGATCGGAAAAATGAATTTCAAAGAGAAACTATACACTACGGCCCCGCAGGCCTTAGACGATTTACGGTTTCAAACTTAGGTATCGAACTCCGGAAACTTGGGAGTACTTGTTTTTAGATCTATCTGAACGGCATTGTCTCGTTTCAGTTTGCAGACCCAAGATTCGTTTCTACGGAACCATCGGTCTTAGTTGCATGATACGTATATTTAAGAAGCATCATTAGAAAAACTTACAGACAACACAAAGAAAATTGATAAATTTCATGGCAATCTTGATGACCAGGTTCAATTTGGTATGAACCACGATAGAATTTGTGTTGAGGAAACACATTTTTTCAATACCGGCCAACTCAAACTGTGCAAACTGTGAATAAATGTTGTACATCCAGTCCCACCGCGGTGTCATCCTGGGGTAAAATCAACCTCGATAAGCACATTACCGGTCCCGGGCTCATGATCCAACACAAAATGGCAGAGAGTCCTGGTCTGCAACAAATCAACAAAAATTAAGCAAAGCAAAACGGAAATTGGAAGTTAGAATTTTCGACCATTTGATCCACGCAAAGCAAAACAAAAGTACTAGGGAAATAGTCAGCCTTTGTTCCAGGCCATACAATCATTGAACATTTTCGACACTCAGTAGTAGAAAATGACTAGAGAAAAATGATATCCTGGGCCTGAAAATTTATTTCCCAAGCGTTTTCATCTTCTGGATGTGTTTACTGAGCAAGCATACTCCCCTTATTTGGCTGTTGTGACCGTCGTGAATAGCCACAGGATCTCAACTGTCTGCATAATTCTTACTGACTGGATTTGCACGGTGAAAACGAATAGGAGACATTGTTACAAGTGCCACAGACTTTATATAATATCTTTGTGAAGTTTCACAATTTTTGAGGCTTCCATTCTAAAATCATCGTGTTTACTGGGGAGCAGCAGGACACTTTGCAGTACCGGAAACTTAGTGAAACTAGAAAAAATGTTTAACTATTCGTACGATTATACAGATTTGTATGCGATTAAAATGTCCCACACTCGTTCAGCTGAAAGGCAAAAGACAACTCACCCCAGATGGATTTATCGGGCAACCTCCACGACTGCCAGTCTCAACCACGGTGGATTTAATACATTCAGTCTCAATTAGGGGGAGATACAGCTCATATTTGTCACCGAAGTTGGGCTGTTTGATGGCAGAGATTACTGAAAAAACACTAGTTGACCAACCTCCTTGGTTCCATTGACTTCACCATTCAGTTCAAACCACTTGTCGTGAAGTAACCCATCGTTGCATGTATTCTGTGCTCTGACAATCAATTCCTTCACATCACCTGACGCCATATCCTCCTGTGTTAATGGAGTACTTTCGTCAGTTGACCCAACATCAGTATGGGTGCCCAGATAAATGAAAACCAAAAGAAAGCGGTTCATGTCTGATAAGCACCCACGCCACAACAACGTGCTTCAATGCGTTTATATAGGCGAAGATGCGAATTTCTTATTCAACACTAATTAATCTTTCGGAATTATGAATATGATTTGACTGGTGTCAGTGGAACGCTAGTTGAGAATCTGACCGCCAAGGTAAATTATTCAAGGTCTTGGCTATGATAGTTGATACGAAATTTCGTTGGTTGGTGAACAAAACACCACACACCAGTTGTCTACACCTGCATTATTGCAGTTATGTAAACGCCAGGCGAGCAGTCGGGAAAAGCATGCCTTGCCTCTGTCTGCTTTATATTCTGTTTAAATTCTTCGAAATCTTGTTCTACAAATCACATCTTGGGATCTCGGGAGCTGATAAGTTTCTGAGGGGACTTTACCTGAATATCGAAGTCAGTTTAACACGTGTCATTTTCACCGCTAAATTGACGCCGTTCAGCGGTATGGTTTTTCCGCATTTGGTCCGCACAATACTACTGGCTGATGTGGGACGGATCTGGAGCACTAGCTAACCTGATGCTGAGCGCCGTCAAAGAATAAAATAAGATTGATTAGTTGATTGTATTGGTTTTTATTGAATCGGCCCAAGAATCTCGCTGAAATTCCAGTTGGTGGAAGGGGTTCGCATGTGATTTTTGGACTTTGAGTAAAATTTTCGAGTCAGCCATTTGACCAGTGAACTGAGTAATACGTACAGTCATTCAGAAGAACCTGTTACAAGGCTTGGTTATGGATTATGATAGGTTTCTAAGTAGGCTGCTTTGGATGGTGAGGGTACGCAATCGTCTGGCACGTTTGAACGATAGGTAAACCAGATGCCCTTTTGTAGATCCTGAAATACTCCAAATAGTTCCAAGTCCACAGTGGAATACGATAAAGTGAACGTTTAAAATTGCTTTCCTCTCGCTTTTGATAAATTTGTCTGCAAGTGCAAGGCTAACTTCATCTCAAAACTGAAAATATACAAACAAACCAGAGTGCCTATTGTTCATTTGACTATAAATTCGTCGGAATTACTTGATGTCTTTGTAGATGAAGCCATCGTTCGGTAATACCCCTTCGGTAATACCTTAAATTGCATAAAAACAAACTGTTCTAACTCCAGTTTGAAGTATAACACCTTCAGTGGAATCAGTCTCTTTCAAGGGAGATGGGATCCGTAACTTACACCTGGATTGGTCTAGTAAATATTGATAGTGTTATCAACAAGGATAACGCGGTACGGAACTAACCTGTCTAATTTCGCTAACTTGACCGCTCACTTCATACTACTGATGGACTGACGGACTCTTTTACTAATTCCTGGACCTCATCTGACTCTATGTCCTTCTGCTTGAGAATCTCATTGAACTGTACTTTACTGCCATCAATACAAATAATATCAACGCAGACGACAAGCATCGTAGAATCATACATATTGAGCCGCATCTCTCATTAAAATGACGCTTGTAGTTTATCTATGTATATCAACGTTTTGATCCAATATTCAAGGGTAACTTTTCGCGATCATGTGGTTCCAGTAATTTCAACCTCGGTATTAGAGCACGAGTGCACCAAACGTCCATGCATAAATTTGGAATTCAGCGCGACCAAAATGTCAACATTCGTCTCTTTTGAAATGCACACGAACTGTGAAGTACAAAAATGAACAAAAAACAAAAAGAGTAACGCGTAACAAGAACGAGAAATACCTACATCACAGAATGAACCTGGCTGTTGTTCAGGGACACCGAACGGGTGTTTCACGAAAAAACCGATTGTGTCCACAATGTGAACGTCGATAAAGCCAAGCCAAAGATGACAAGCACAAGGGAAAAGTATCTGAACAACTGTAATACATTTCACGAGCCAGCGGAGTTTGTGGCATCAGTGAGGTTGATCGTGGTTTTCAGAACTTTATTGGGTAGTCCAAATAAGATGCGTTCTGAGGCATGTGTTCTCTGATGCAACGTGACGGTGTACCACAAAACGTGTTTTACCACGTGCATTGATATAGGCGAACGCAGTTTGAAGATGCCAGGAGAAGCAGAGTATAATTCCAACGTGACCTTGCTGGTCTGGTGTTGATTAGTTGGAGAGGAAGTGTACCGTATCGCATTCAGAATTCGACGATTTATTCAGGTCCACACACCTCAATTCTGACCGTACGTTAGGTTTGTTTCTTAGTACCGAAACAAATCACGCCTTCGAAAGTGCCTGTGTGGAGTATCTCCTTACCAAATTATCTGGGTGTCTTATTTGTTTCATGCTCTCACTTTAGTGTACAGATTCATTTAAAAAGATGTGCGACCCCCTGAAATGTGTGTCAAGGTCTTTTTGTAGCTCGAAGCAGTTCTCAAAGAGTTCTAAAAGTGGAAGTGCACCGCTAGGTTGTGTGGAGTTAATCTGTATAGTTCTGGTAACGAGAACGAATAGGAAGTCGGTTGGGTTTATCCTCTCCGAATCGGTCACGAAGTTCATACTGCGGTAAATCGGTTGACCATTCAGGGTTCCATAAGACGTGTGCTATCGGCGTTCATCAGCATTTCGTTTTACGCTGCAACCGCTTATTTAGACATGGTCGTGATTGCTTTGCCTGCACGGACCAATCCATGTGATCAAATTGAATGAAACGAGCAAAGCACAACGAATGAGTACCATACGGGATTGTTGGCTGAATCGGAAATACGCGGCAAATTGCTAAGAAAAGCAGGTGATAACGTAACGGAGAGCAACTGTCAGACACTCAATGGAATGTAGTCTCTCAGGTTAGCGGTGGGATGGTGCGGTGGTGTTGTTCGGCCTCTCTAGGTCACCTAAAATGTCACACAGATTTCGATCGCGTTACCGACGGAGGTAAATGATTCGAATTACAGATGACACTTGACGAGCTCCAACTTGTGTTGACTACTTGAGGCTAACGTTCAACCCTTGCGATTTTGTTATGAGAAAGTGAGAAGCGCAGAGGTGATGGTTGGAAGCATTGTTTCCCGGTGAAGTGGTAGCCTCAGCCCCAAGCATGTTTCCACCCGATTCAAATCGTTTCCCAGACGCTCCTGACGGGTTTTGGCGCAGGCAAGTAGAAATGTTTGCTGTGATTTTTCGGGTATTCCATGTCAATCGGAAGTGATTATCGCTCATTCGAACGTCTCAACACAAAGCTCCGCCTTATACTTGATTGCAAAGGAAGGAAATTAAAACAAACATGCGCACTATCTTTCCACGAGGAGAAATATCGAAAGACTGTGGATGTGACCTGCGACCCATTGTCCGGTGCTTTTACTTCTGAATGAGCGAACTGACCAAATATACGTAAGGTGGTCAATATCGTGGTGCATGTTAATGGGGATTATATCAAGCCCCTGGGAAAACGCATCGATATCAATCAGTTGGCTGGTACAATAAATAGATCTTGACCATGCGTGTTATGGTTCAAGACGGGTGGGGATGGGTATTTTAGGTGGAATTTAAGCTGCAACGATACAAAGTGAGCAAGTGGCCACTTATTCTTTATATCCTCACAATTACCGAAATCAACTGCGATCACACCCGACCTGAAGCTGTTACCTTCTCGCTGTGGTTGGGCTTACATGCTGCAATGATCCTGATGACTGTACTGTCTGGAAGTCATTTCCTAAAGTTTCAACCACCCCATAAAGTTTGAGGGGAAGCAGTCCGATAACAAACAGCAGGTTTCCGTACTGCGAGGAATGGTTTTACGGGGCGGTCTGGAAATAAAGTCATACTGTTCTGTGCGAGTGTGAAGATGGCAAATCGTTACCACCAGGCGACCAGAATATCCACATTCATGGAAACAATGATGCTAACTTCCCTCAAGATATACAGGTCAGATAAAGTCGGCATTAAAAACCGTCAAATACGATAGTTCAGCTCTTGACAGTAACCGCCGGCGGATTGTTCAATACGGACGAAGTACTTTAAAAAGCAGAGTCTGGCGATGCTCTGCACTCGCTACGCCTTCGGGCCAAGCCGGCCGCCTGCAGCCAAGTGGGTCAGACCATCGGAACATTGGTACCGGGAAGGGCCCTAAAAAACTCTGCATCGCGGTTCGAACTTTTAACTCAGGGGCTATGGCAAGGTATGAAACAAAACATGCCATTCGCTCACTGCCTTGTGGTTCAGACTTTCGAATCAAAGGCTCAAGTTTGGGAACCATTTTCTACGGCTTAGACGGCCGCCCTTGCAGCTCTTTGCTCGCCGGTTCTCCACTCTAAACAGTCGCCCAGGACAGCAGACCAAAATGATCACTTACTCAAAAGATCTACGTTGCAGCATTTAACGTCCGTAACCTACGTCGAATTGGGCAAAAGGCATCTCTTGATGAAAGATTGCTTCCCGTATCCGTCGATGCATGTTGTCTCCCAAACACCCATGCAAGACCTCATTTTGGTCGTGCACCTCGAGCTCAGACATTTCACACTTCATTCCTCGTGTATCAAATGATTCCGACGTAATGACTCGCGGTGTCAGCGGTGTGGGATTTGTACTCATCCTCAGATCTAAGAGCGCCTTACTGGACGGGATCCAAGTGATCAGTTTTCTTTGCGCTGTGCGGTCACCTGGCTCAACAAAAATCACTGCAGTTTGTCGCTGTAAACAATGTTTATTTGTGGTATCGACAGCATTTCTGAAACCTAAAGGAACGGGTCTTATCAAGATCTGTCACAAAAGGTTCGGTCTCCAAGAAAAAGGGATATTGTAATCCTAGCGGTTGATATGAGTTCTCAAATTGGCCGACTAATTCCGGGTGTAGCACAGTCAGTTGAATCATTTGGGGTTCTTTCTCAGTGTACGGATAATGGCGAGTGACTGTTTCAATTCTCTGTTGATTACCACCTGTTCCAGGCCAGTACGAGTTTGCAAATCGAACCCTCATATCGGGTTATTTGGAGGACAACAAGTGCAAGACAACCATACACTTGGTGTTAAGGTTCCCGATACGGAACTTCGAGTGACCCGTAGGTTCAACAATCCCGAATATCAAAAGGAAGAATTGGGTTCGTAATTCTACGGTATTATTTACACAAGGGTAAGCAAATGTGTACAACAAACCTCAATTGTTCACGTTCGTAGCGTCAACAAGTTCACAGGTCTGTCACTGACCGGCACAGTGCAGTGTCAACGTCCGCACACCAAACAACGGCGAGCGGAATGATCTTCAGTTGTGTGCAGGTCATCGTCTGTTCATGGCTAGCACGAACTTCCAACACAATCACTCACACCGAGTTACTTGGAGGCCACCTACCACAGAACAGTCGTGGACTCCATTGGGCCACGTGACTATCAGTTACCGATGGAGAGCATCAGTTAAAGGTAGTCCTTAATCCTGGGGGTACACTGAATGAATATATATCATCATGCTTTCCTGCGGTCCCCGTCATCACTTCGCTTTCCATCATTATGACGTGTGCCAAAGCGGAGCAGTTATAATCAATAATTCTGATAATTTTCAGTAGCTCAAGCGCATTAAACTAACTTGGTTAGAGTGCTACTAGATACGAACAGTCATGTAGATGAGGGAGATTGTCCGAAGGTTGAATGCGAGCGAATGAAACGGACTCTGCTGTCATATTTTGGAGCTGTTTTTCCGAACCATCCGGTTCGTTCCAAGGAACAGTGAAATAGCCGAAATCAGCAGATCTCGTGGCAACCAGAAAAGACATAAAAGCAACTAGTGACTGCGATAGTGCACGGAGATCCCTAAACATAGACTAAAGTAAGCCGGTAAGTGAATATAATAAAACCTAGCCTGTTTTTAATAGCTTCACGCTTTGCTGACTAACAAGTTCTGGTAAATAGTCGGGGACACAGGTAATTTTGAACTCTGGCGATACACTTTCACAAGTCACGTGGGATTATCACATGGCAGATATTTAAACAGTATTAATTAATGCACACCGTTCACAAGGTTGATTTGCTAGCCAGTCTTTGAGAAGTTTCGTACGATTGTGAGCACGTGTTTTGTGTGGGAATATAGTTTATGTGCAGATTTCGCACTGTAACATCTGTGCTTGTTGGTTTTTGTGCTTGTTGGTATACACTGACACCAACTTCGTCCCGCCTTGTCGACTGTTTTAATCAACTGTGCCCACACAACTTACGGATTTGTGGCTCGAAATATTCGGTCGTGATGTGTTTGTTGGACCAACTACAAAATCTGAACATTCAAGGAAAATGCATGCGAGAGGTCCTGAATATACAGACCTCTAGTTTTTTTCATCTTTAGCATGTATATGCGAACATTCGTGATAGTCTGTATTACTGTATTATTGTGTAACAATGATAAAGCTATGATAAAGTCAGCTGTAAAGTTGCTTTCAGCAAGGTCACTGTGATAAAACCATGGGAGATTTTATGTTTGTATAAGTCTTGCAACTCTGATTTCATAGTCAGAACTAAGAGTGGGATTTTGGTTAACCTCGCAGAATGTACATCAACCAAATACATTCACACAAATCAGTGTTGACGTAGCCTGGAGGCTGTGTGGTTCTCCGGGCCAAAATGAATTACCAATCAACCTTCTGATTTGCTTTAGTTATCATTTACATGGGGTCGGCTGGGAGAGTGCAGAGGTAATGACTGAAGGATTATTAATATGAAGGATCTGTCTGATAACTGCTTAAGGTGAAGTTAGACTTGTCGACCACAGATAAGCTAATAAAAGATTCGGGTAACATCGTTGAATCCAATTCGTCGCATGAAAATTTCGTAGTCGAACATACAGTAGAATATATAGCACAGATATCGTAAACTATTTTGCGTGTATGAGGGCATCATTTTGTGATGTCAGCGAGCAACAAGCATTCATATTCGACAAAGTATGATCGGGTTCTATTTCAGACAATGTCATAATGTAGCAAATGATGAACGTCCCAAGATTGTCTTTCTATCGCTATTAGTTTTCTTCCCCTTATGAGTGTGTGCTATTTGGGAACTTGGTGAATAGGAGCAATTTTGTGTCAATCGATGTGACATGTTAACGGGGAGACGTGAGTTGATGTTACATTCTCATCTGAATTCAAACTAGATGTTAGAGTCAGATGAAAGAGGTAACCTGTGTCCTGAATGCAGCAGAAATTGCGCAAGCTGGAATATTCTCCAACAGCATCGAAAATAAGCGCACAGAAAATTAGAACACCATGTGAGTGATGAGTGCGGAAGGCTTCTGGGGCATAAACACGTCAGAAAAGTGCACATCAGAGACCACCAGAAACGATGTGAGAAATGTGGTGAAAACTTCAGTCCTTCACATTTGCTTAAAAGTCACGTGCACGGAGTTCACCAATGAGAAAAATTGAAATAGAACACCTAAGTAAACCGCCATTCTTCCGCATCGAAATTTTCAACCGACGGGTGTTTCGGACTAGACTACGCATTTTATTTACAAATGCCCTAAAAATGAAACAGATATTTGGATCTGTTCACAAAAGTGTTTATCCCCTGTAAATCTTTATCGAACGATGGGAAAAAATTAAAACGCCTGTCTCCTCACAGTTGCTGCTCTATTTCTATTCAAAACTGTTTGCGTTGTGTTTCGTAAGCTGAGATGCCTTTTTGTGGATTTTTAAACTTTTAGTACGGTCTATCCGATGGATGACATCTGTCACTGGTCAGGGATATTTCCCTTATCAGCGTTGTACCACATGCTTACGTGATTTTTTTCGCCAAATGCGTGACGCCAATTTATTTTCTTTCAAATTAAGAATGAAACAGACATTTCAGAAACTTAACTTTTGATCTCTAAGGTGCATTTCCCTATTCAAAACTTGGAATTTCGACCACAGAATCGCGAACACGGCTTGTTAACTACAGTGTACACTTTACGTCAAAGCCACGTTCATTTGCATTCAAAGCCACTTTTTCTTTTTACGGAGCTCTGCGTTATAATCACGAGTAAACAAGCGACGATTTATCACAATTTAAGTTTGTCATCGCAAAACGTCCAACGACTGACTGCGAAGCGGGGCAATTCCATAATTCTCTGTAAATTTCCGAGTATGTGTATCTTGAAGTATATGAGGCTTGTGCAATCTATTTCTGGTCTACTGGTGTCAACTTACAAGCACCAGTGCTAACCGGAGCCTTCAGGATTTTTCACCTGAAATTTTCCTTTTGTGCAGAAGGATTGCACCAAATGTTTTGATCACAAACCAGTTGAAATCACAAAACAAATGGGGCTAACTTTGTCGAAAAAGAGGACGGACATGTTACAATCTTCTGCCACTGTCACTGTGACAAAACTAAAGGGGACTTCATGTTTGCATAAGCCTGGGAACTCTTTTTTCACAGTCAGAATATATATATCAACTGTTTTAATTGGGACACACTTGGCGCACATCGCAGTCAGGCTCGACCTACTTGAGATTCTTCCAAGACAACTAACCCCTTTTTCGAGGTTAAAAATTCTTCTGTGTTGCGTACTCTTTCTAAAGGTTCGGATCTAGTACGCGGATCTACTTCACTGGATCACAGAAACCCACTTCCAGATTGCTTGCGGATTTCTTGATTTTCAATGTCCTCGTCTGTCAATGAGAGAACACAAAGTCAATGATATTTAAAAATGTTTGGAAGCAGTTTCTGAAAATATACGAAAGAAAATGCAACATGGACTCCTATATTACTGATGAATGGCTGAATTCCGATCAGTGGAACGTCGACTTTCGGCTATTTCAATAAATATGCGGCATGCAACTTATGATTGTTTTTGGCCTGCCTTTTATTGTCCGCATGATAGTCAATAGACGGATTGCGTCCTTCTAGTTGGCATTCATCAACGGCGAGCAACTCAGGATATTCGACGGGGGACCGAAACCCAAGACCCTCTTGTCAGTAGCAGGACCTTGCATTAGTCGAAGACGTGTAGGTAATGAACAGTTATTTCCTACTGTTCTCGCTAACTGAGTAATCAGATTGGGCTGATGTTGTCTACTGAGTTAACATCGCCACGCGATGCATCGTTTCGCTAACGATGTCCCCGCAATCAGTGCTGAAACGTTTGTAAATTAATTCGCATCTCAGCAACCTGACAGGCAACAAACGATACAACTCCAGCTATAAATATTCTCTTCAGTAGCAAATCAGCAGTGTGACTAGCCTGCTCATGTACAAAGGAAAGATTGACTTTCGTTCAAGCAAATGGATAATGGGTCGTTTATCGGATTTGGCCGACCTCTCAGGTGCACTATGAGATCCACGCGACTTATGCAATACTTCACCTGGCGAGCAGATTACTCAGAGGGTCTCCTTAATCGGAAGCCGCCCTTCCGACGACACTTTCAGTGGAAGTTAACAAAGTCACTAGGAAGTCACAGGTTGTAGAAAGTCATCCAACTAATCCTCCCAGAGTTGGGGATAGTGGCCTTAATCAGAAGCCAATCTTCCCGCGACGCAGATTGTAGAAAGCCATCCAACTAATCCTCCCAGAGTTGGGGATTTCGCCGAATTTCAGAGTGCTCCTTGTCTATAAGATGGACATTTTGTCATGCATTGTTCGCAATCCTCACTGTGCATTCCGGACACTGCAAATCCATGCCATCAAAGGAAAATTTCAGGATCGTGCACAGTCAACCAAATCAAGAGATTGTATTGCTGGACGACTCAGTTCCCACGGATTACCCTCCTTCGGAATGGAGTGCAAACAGCAATGCACGAAACGTAGAGTAATAAACGCCGTTGTTCCAACAAGATTCTATTCCATTGAGACCCGCAAATCAAAAAGTTTTGGATAACACTCGTTGTTGGAATTGAATCAGACACGGATATTCACGCGGGTAACGTTTTCCAGGGCGCAAGCCACTTGGCTTCACCATTATGTTTTAATTTCGCTGCTTTGGACTGGAGTTTCATCCCGAATTCTTGTGATCGAAAAAATCCTTGTCATCCATGCCTTAACGCCCAGGCATCGTTCCGAGTTTACTTCCAACAGCTTGGTTTTCCTGGTTGAACCTTACCCTTGACGTCTGACTGAGGTGGAATGAGATAATTATATAGTTCAACATAACAAAAGTTTCTGGAATTACCGGCATTTTCTGGGTGTTTTAGACCTTCGTTTGTTTGGCCAAAGTGAAAACACACGGTACTCACCAGCATCATACCTCCAGCGGTTGGAATGTAGGTGAAAGGAAGTTAGACGTTTCCAGGGTAGGTTGAAAGTATCCCGGGAAGACTTTATTTGTTTTAAAATCGAGCTTTAACCAGGCAGCTGTTGCTATTCGTTTACCAGGCTTGGAACATACCTCAGAATTTACGAGTAGTACAGGATTCATTCCTGCAGCCAAAATGGGTTCTTACACTTAAGCTCAAACTACTGCCTTCAACCAGCTTTAAAATGACTGTTATTCACCATGAGCCGACATCTGCGCGCAGCACCAACCGTCACACTAACATCAATAGCGCTCTCACAAAACCGAGGCTTTTACTTGGTTGCAGGACGTCCATTCGGGCACATGCAATTTGGAAGTAGATCAATGCAAAGCCACTCGTAAATGCACGCATTGCGCGTCTATTCAATGCTGCCTTTTTGGTGGACCAGACATGATGTAAGTGCGTTGCAAGATAAGCGATTTCCCAAACATGTGTAAACGGATCCCCGTGTGGTTATGTGAAACTCCGCTGAACAGAATCCAAGAATGTTGCATCCAACTGTTAATGATGGCTTAGCATGCTTTGGCAAATGGATGTCCTTAAAAACAACGTCGACATTTTGGAAGTTCTTCAATTCGAATCAAATATACCGTGTTATTTGCCCAGGATGCAGCTTACAGTAGGGTTAGTCTGGCAAGCGCATTTTACGTTTCAATGTATTGTCTGTAGCCTGCCACAAAACAAAGTCTAATTACAGGTGGTGAAACTTAGATGGCTACTTCCAGTTAATTTATGTAGCAATGGTCATCAGATCATGTTTCCCAGAGAGCGAGATCAAGCCGCTGGTGCCAGATGACGGAAGGTAAACAACTGCGCAAAATTGGAACTTTGAACACAAGTGAAAGCGCAAAAATGTTCACCTCGGATGCACCGTAATCAATGAATGCTCCCTATTTGCTCACACGGTCCCTTATCCGTGAATTTAAAGTCCTGTTTACCGACGGTGCAATCAAATACATCGTCAACCCAGATCGCGAGTTTGAACCTCCCTGAATTTAGCGTGATGTTGAATCCAAACAAGGATGAAACAGCAGTACTTAGGTCCTAGGCTTTCCATCACATGTTGCCTTCATGAACACAAAAAAGTCTTTATTGAAAAGTGCCACATTTATCCGCACAACCAACCGTTGATTATTATGTTCTCTTCCACTCGCTGGGTAAATTTATTTCGATCCGCTGCTCCTTTGTTTCGCCGCATCCCAAGTAAATCTGTGGTTAGGTTTGCTATACGGTGCCAAAACTATGCCTGTTATGGACGAAAAAATCTCAGGTTTCAAGTGCTGTACTGTTCGTACGGTTAATGCTTGACCTGCTTTATACGGAGCTGAACGGTTGCATTACGTCCCAGAAGCTTCAATGGCCAAAAGAAATGTGATCAAACCCGACAGCCTTCAGGTTCATTGAGAAGTCACTTGATAATGGAGGTTGTGATAAGAATAGTGATTAAATTTATCATTTTTACACAGTCTCTGTTTGTGATTTGATCATAATAGCTTAGCTCCTTCCAAACAAGGTTCAGGACTTCATTTGTACGTTCGGAAACGCAATGCCAACTTCAATAGACTGCTCCGAATTGTATACTTTGCACGCCTCTTAAAGTGACGCTTGCATTTCTGCCGTATGCACAAGCCACAAAGTTAGAGTTGTTTCAAATGGAATCTCCTGTAACTACATTCACAAATCGCTCTTCGCTGTGGCATTTCCAATGTTAAAAAAAGTGAATGGGGATGTGGTCCAAGTTTCTGCAAAACTACAAATGCAACACCGACCCATCTTTTGAAAGATAAACCGGGTCTCATCGAGCTAACTGAATTGTTCGCATATTCTTTTGCTGGCGGATATCAATATCGAATTCATTTTTCCCGCATATCCGACCACATTGTCTACAACGTGGGTTTATATTTAGATCGTCCCGGCGTTGGAGCGTATCATTTTAGTCAGACATTCTGTTATTTTAAGTTTTCCCTGGTCGGTGGCCCATCCCGTACAATGGGTTCAATCCTTGTTTGCTTGAGTTGTGCTCAGCTATGATTGGGTAAGTACAAATACCACACAGAAGTGTGCAAAGGTTTTCAAAAGAAATTCATCTCGGATAAAAAGCGTGATGATGTAAGAGAAATCGAAGATGTGCGCTAAAACCTCCACCGACACATGCGTGAAAGAAGGAGGTTATGAGTTTCGCTAAACAAGGTCATTGTTCTGAGTATTAACTGCGCTTATTCTATTTCGATGTGCGATTTGTACGCGTACAAATGTGTAGATTTTTCTCCCGAATACTTCACCAAGCACTGTGAAGTTGTGGAAAATATGAAGGAGGTCGCGGAACAAACACACAGGATCTTTTTCAGCCAACTATCTGGTGCGTCATGCACGAACGGATAAAAAATTAACATGGCTATCGACGGATATATGCATTCATCTATTCAGATTTGGGTCACCCGTGACATAGGCGAGCACACGTCGGTCAGCTCATTAGCACCAGAAGAATTTGGTGCACCAGCAGATTATTCATGTGATAAGCCACTATTTGCTAACATGTTGAACCCCTCACCTGCATGAGGCATCAGTATGAAAAAGGGGGCTTGAGCTAGAACACTAACGTAGAATTCTGACCTAAATGCACTTTCACTGTAACATGTAAGACTATTTGGTTCGTATGTTTCAGTCAATCGTTTCCGTAGGTTGAGAAAAAAAACTCGCCAATGCGGGCATTCCAGTGTTCGCCCCCTGAATTTTGTCTTCCGATTGCTTGCGTAATTTCTTTTTCGGTGCTTGAATGCATGTAAAACATAAACTTTGAGCTTTGGTGTATGGAAATAAGGCTTTCGGTAAATAGTGGGCAAGCCGGTGTTCTTCATTATCTCCAAATGGCTCTTGAAAACCACGACAAACGACTGATCAGAGTCATCTGATCTTTTATGGGAAATGGCGTGAGACTCTTCAGTAATACGTCAACCAGAATGTTTTCTTATTGTTTTGTGATAAACTCTCACTTCCTTGTGCAAAATAAAACTATCAAAAAATTATTTTCGGCAAAATAAGGAGTCATACTTGACTTTACGGAAAACACTCATTTCAGGCTTGTGTTCTTCTTTAGTATCTTGCTAGTTGTTGCACTTTTAATAATATGAAAACATTAGTTTCTAATTCTTTGAACACGAGTAAGGTTCTTCTGGTTGATTCCTGAGAGGCTTGTCTGACTATGTTGGTTTGGGACAGGTGATTCTACACTGATTAACGATGCATTATCTTGGCTCCAGGCACGAACACAATTCCCTGTTAGTCATGTTTTTGTGTGGCTGGTGAGCGTACGTAAAGATATCTCTTAGTTGTATCTAGCTACCCCACGTTCTCGTGTCTTGGTCGGATGTCGACGCTCTGAATTTCCTAATCCTAGACATACATTTATGGAATTTTCGCAGTGACCATTGACTAACTTGGGTATTTTTCTGGCAGTTGAGATTTCGAACTGCAATATCACCGTATTCGTTTTACTGATCTATAGTAGCTTCTCTGTAATACGACGTAGTGAGATAATCGATTATTGATTGCCAGATTTGTGGCAAAGGGAACGAATGAGGGGAATCAGGTCACTACACTCCGACCAGTTCTAGCGCGTATGATCTAGTTGTGGCGGAAATGCACCACGGTAAAACTTTATTCACGTCTAATGCTGCATAAAAGTGCAGTATGAAACCGAATACAGACAAGTAAATAAGTAGTTAGTAGATATTCCTTCCACATTCAGGAAAGGATGTTCAAATGTATTGCCTTACTCAGCCGATTGCTACTTGATTAGTAAATGTTTGATTCTATAACTGACCGTGACGCAAACACGGTAAACCCTTAGCGAAATACACTCATTTTCAGACTAAGTTGGTTTTTCGAGAGACTCACCTGGAACCTAGCTGAATCTCTCGTTTGTGATGTATTTAGGCAACTGAATGTGCTGCAACAGGCTGCCTCATGTTTCAGTCGCTACGATAGTCCAGATATCGCGATACATAATGTTGATGAAAATTTGTCGACAGCCCACGACCGGTTTCGCCCACTTTGAGGCTCATCAGGTAGTCGCAGTCCCCGAGTTTCCGTCAACCTTATGTTCTACCGAAGCATTTCGTTTGTATACACACATATGAATGATTCTTGGTGCCAGAAGGAACCAGGCGAATCACAGTTGATTTGATGTGGTCCGGCAATTAATTACCGGGAAGTAATGATATCCGGAACTATTGCCAAACCAAATATCTAAAGAAGACTAACATAAAGCCTACTGAGTTCAGTAGGCCATTATTTTCCAACTTTCTCTAAATGGATTACTTTAGCTGGAAGACAGGCACTGCCAGAGCGTTCACTTTCAATGAGAATGTAGATTGCGAAACCAGGAAACCAATAGCAATGGAGAGCAATGCAAATGATTGGTACATAAACGTGGCATTTGCTAATGTCATGTTCTCGTGGTTCCGGTGGGGCATGCACTCATTTGCAGGTCACGTGCACACAGGCATCATATATTTAGGGGGCAATTGCTTATTTTCTCATGGTACGTTTGGCTGACTAAAAAAATGGCTGCCCAGCTATCACGGTTTTTGTTCCAATTTTTATCAGGAAGGTCAGATTCCTGAAAGCAACCTCAGAACGCCCGGGACCTACTGCTCCACCAAAATCTCGACAGAAAAGTCAACAAGCATCCAAGCCAGTCAATCATTGAATCAATTCAGCAAAATCTGACGAGTGCTCACGCACGCCACAAAAGCACGACCGAATGTGATCAGCGTTCAGGCTTTTCACAGAGGCACGATCGATGTTGATAGGTGTTCACTAACGCCTATCAGACAGCCTGGATCAATGTCAGAAAGTTCCCTTTAAATAGCGTGGGGCCGTTGTAACTTTTGCTCTGGCACTCGCACGCACTTACGCTCTTGTACTCGCTTGTTCGGAAGATAGCTGTTGTGTTTCCCTCTGTGAGTCTTTTTTTCAGGCACTGGGCACTGGAGCGGCTCAGCAGCAGATAACACAGATTAGCGAATCATCAGATATAACAATTTTAAATTTGTCAAGACCGGGGTTGTAAGCTTTTTTTAATCGTCAAAAAGCGTGCGCTGTCGGATAACATTAGAGTGAATTCGGCTTTTATTTCAAATTTTATTCGTGTCTCCCATATGGAAATCTATATGGAATAGTAAAATCACCCTTGACTAAGAATAACTGGTTTTATTTATATCCTCGAAATATTGCCACACTCTCTTAGATGCTTGCAATAAGTGGTCATCCATCTGACATCATAGATCATAAAATTAGTGATCATTACGCCCGAGATTAATTTCGTTAGTGTAAAGCGAGTATTCGAATTCTTCGTCTGGATCACTTGTATTCAGCCGTTTTCCCCTCTTCAGTTTGGGAGGATAAAAACTGGGCACTGAGGTGTATTTTTCCACTCGTTTTTCCATATCACAGTGGAATATCATTTCTACCTGCCTCGTTAAGCAAGTTGGAAGTACAACTGAAAAGCACAAATGTTAGACGTAGTGATGGCAACACGCATGCAATTTTGACCATCAAGCAAGTTTTGTTCGCACTTCACCCCACGGGAGTCAGTAAATCTCTAACATTAGTATGATACGATGCATGAGAAACGTAAAATCTACCATGCGACGGTGAAAGTGAAGTGTTAGGTAATGGAACGCCGAAGTGATTGAAAAATAAGTTGACTGACTGCAATTGTTTCACCTGATGTCACCCAAAACGTTTGACCTTCTTTTATTGTCAAGAAATGGTATACGTTGCTTTTCTTTCAAGTTGGACCAAATTGTTTTGTATGCGTGTTATTCTCCTTAGTAATGCACGACCCTTGATCTCTCCTAGGTAGACTCTAACTGCTGAATCCTAAAAGTCACCTGGTCACCTGGTAAACTTGTCCACTGAAAATGGAAAACAACAACAAAACTCAAAACACAACCTGGAAAATCCGTAACTTGCAAAATTGAAGGCGGAAAGGTCATAACCCACCCTGCTTTGGAAATGTACCCATAGATCGTTCACTCACTGACGTCGTCCAAGTGGCTCCGTTGGGGGACGGCGGCCCCTTCAAAATTGCTGGAAAATCGACTATCTTGGAGGATATTCCAAAATGGATGTTCACAAAGAATTATGATAGGAGGTCGATTGACAGTAGGCTATGAATAAACAAACGGCGGCCCTTCAAAATTGCTGGAAAATCGACTATCTTGGAGGATATTCCAAAATGGATGTTCACAAAGAATTATGATAGGAGGTCGATTGACAGTAGGCTATGAATAAACAAATGATAGGAATGAAGAGAACGGGGCACTCTTTCTAAGAAAAAAGTAAAATTTCAACGAGTTTGTTTCCATTCTTTGGACCATGTGCCTGAATCGCCCACAGCTCACCAGATGAACATACACTGTTAGTTTGTAAATCCGTACTTCGAAAAAATGGAATTTCCTTGGGGGAATATGAGGAGATTGCTAACGGTAAACCAGTACATTAGTCACATCGGCAAATGACATATGCAAGCGAATCAGTCAATAAAAATTCAAGAGGACATCTACTCACCCTCCCATCACCTTGTCACCTCATAAACTATCGGCTTACCTATTTGTGTCATTTGTTTACCATTTGAATGGCGAATTCCATATCTACTAAACAGTCCCCTCGAACGTCGACTCCCCTGAACCGTAGCATGGGATACTGTGCTATTCGTTTCCCGCTCGATGCTCCTGCTTGGGTGTCGATTGGGATATGTGCCACTCAAAGCTCTGGTCTGCTATGCACCTAATATTCCGGGGGTGCTCTCACCTGTATGAACAGTCATAGATAGAGTTCAAGTGTGTTTTGGCTGCTGAACAAAGATTCCATGACGCAGACGGTGAGGGTAGTCATAAGCATGGACGAATCTATGAAGGAAACTACTCACGCGGTTGCTGAAAACTCTCCCACGACCGGTTTCGCCCTTCTTGGGGCTCATCAGGTAGGCGCAGTCCTCGAGTTTCCATCAACTTTATGTTCTACTTGAACCCAAACTGGACTGTTTTCAAGAAATACACTCATTTGCGAATCAAAATGAGCATACGGATACATGTTTTGGTACAGTGTGCCCTGGCCTGGCACAACTGTTCACAATATTCAGCGGTGTTTTGGGCTACGACCCAATGCGTTCTTTTTGAAAAAGCTAGGAGTTTCCGCATCGGCCATGCTAACGAAGCAGAGTTGCAGTTGAGACTAGGATTTGAAGGGAATTAAGAGCGCGCCACCGAGCGTCGTTAGTGCACGCCTAAGTTGGTAAGTTCCTCCCTTTTTGTATATGTTCATGTAATCTCTGAACAGTGTCCAATAGCTCCGACGTGGTCCTCGCGGTCAGTGAGTGACTTTGTGTCCCCACTCCGTTATAACTGTTTAGTACTTCGGGAGCCCTCAAACCGACTCATATCCGTCATTGTGGTTATACCGTTTCCTTCTCGACTGGTATTTTGAATTTGTTCCAGTTGCCCGGTTGATTCAATAGCCTTGTATTTTTGGTGACTTACTTTGATCCGGTGGACCTGTTAGCTAATTTCCCGCGTGTTTCAGAATTCCGTGACTGTGTCGTTATTTTGTTCGTAACGGCTGGTAGATTGGGTCTATTCCGACGCGCGTGTTGAGCGGTCTTCGTGCGGAGTTCCACGCTCCGACAAACTCTCGCTCCCGTTTTGCTCATTCGTAAGCGAGCATTTGAGCACTACCTCCATTGACCTGATCTCCTTCTCTGTTTTCGTGAATTGGTCATATCTCCTTCTGGCAGGCTTGTGTCCGTGTATTTTGGAGACAATATTTCTTCTAGTGTAAGCTTTCTTCCTTGGTTTCGTCTTAATCAAGCCCGTCACATATCGAAATATCTATCCATGTGGTCACTTTTCCTTGATTTTTAAAACGGTTTCCGTTTATCCCCGTATTCAACGGACGTCCCACTTAGTTCTCAAAAAAATCACACATATATTGGGGAAGTAAAATAGCCCACGTGGTTTCACTCCATCATCATCGAAGTTGGTTAAGCCTTCTACGTAAACGTCAGGTGTTACCACCTACGCGAAAACAGATGCACCATGGGCGCTGTTTCAAACTTGTGAAACTTGATTCCCAATTTTACACAAAACATGTAAGGGCGTCGTGGGTATGTAATGAATGCACACAACCTGGCTGCAGTGTTTGAAAACAATTACTGGCAAGTTCCGGTGCAACGTGCACTGAAGATCACTCATCGCCGTACAGAGAACGAGCCGTAGTTCACGCTGGAAACACCCTGGTTTGTTCTTGTCAAAAAACTAAAATTGTACGGTAGTTAAAGCTGGTACTGTAGGCTGTAGGCTACAGCTCGGATGTTTCATGCTTGACATCAACCCTGGGCACTCAAATTTGGCACAAGCATAGATGCACTCCACAATATCTATGCTGTCAAAGACGGGCCGGGCGACAGGTGGGTATCAGAACATAAACCGCACATTCAGCAATCAGTTCATCAGAAGAATCAAAGCTAGCAAATAGACTAAGGTATGAAAGGACGACAAACATATCCACAGTTCACACAGACTCCTGTGCTTTCATTGGTTCTGCTAAGTTGTGCGAGGACTATTCGGATCCCAGAACTTGACCTCCTCCAGGTTACAGCACCTAATTACCGAAATATCTCATATCTCATGTCCAAAAGACCTAAAAGAGTTCAGAATGACGAGAGACCTAATCTGTCAAAAACTGTCTAAAGCTTCTCGCAAGAAGATGACTTACTTAACTTGGTAACACTTTCCTACAGTAAAGTGTTCTGTGCCAATATGGATCTTTCTACAGAATTTCTGATGGCCACTTGTCTGCTTGTTTGGCTTTAGAGGTTCCAAAAAGTTTTCCGGCATCCACAAACGATTAGCCTACGACAACACGCGATACCATTTTCATATATCCGCCACGCACAGCACGATAGATGGAAGGACCACTGCACCTCAAGGTCATTCAGCCACACCGACTGAATCATCTCGCACTGCGTTCGGTGACCACGTCTCCGTATGACTGTCCGTGTATGAAATATTGGTAGTGACGAAGGTGCTATCACCTGAATTTCCACATGATTACCATTGTGCCTCTGACCCAAAATTTGAAAGACTGAGCAGGTACACTCAAGCCACTAAAATATTTTCACGAGAGACTCAGCTGAAGCTCTCGTTTATGATATTCTACAACTCGGGGCCTGCGCCTACCCTTGGGGCCCTGCGCCCCAATTTGGGCGAAACCGGTCGCGGGCTGTCGAAGAGTTTTCAGCAATTTTGTGAGTAGTTTCCTTTATGAAAATATACTGCGATATCTCGAATATCGTGCCAACTAAAACATGAGGCGCCGTGTGTGCAGCACTTTCAGTTGTAGAATATCATAAACGAGAGATGCAGTTGAGTTTCTCGTGAAAACCAAATTGATTTTCAAATGAGTGTATTTCTCGAGAATCCAAGTAGTTTATGATTTTGCAATCCTTTTTGCACCCGACCCAGAGGACTCTGCGAACATAAAGTTCAATCCTAACGACTGGTTGTGCAAATCCAACACAAAGAAGTATGCCAGTTTCAAATGCGTTTTATTATTGCTTTTACGAATGTGAGCTGGCTCGAGTGTTATCACTGAAGTGGCTCGTTACCAGTAACTTCATATCGAATCAAAAGTGATAAAAGAATGCATCGATGTAAAGATTTCGACATGTAGTACGCATGCCTAACAAAAGAGGCATTGTTCTCGTTCCACAGTTTTGCTGACGGGATACTGCCTGGAAGGACCATGACATGAGAACGCTATATACAGCTAGGTTATGTAGACCTTAACATGCAGAACATAATGTAGAACTGTACGACTGTATGTTTTACGTGAAACAACATTGTGGACAACTCGCGAAATTTACACCGTTCCAGGCTTGTTTAGTTCCAAGGGGAACCATCGTTCAATCACACCTGGAAATCTCGTTTGGGATAGTCATCAAGTGAATAAACTGGCACCTTTTTTAGTTGGCATGATATTCGAAGACACATTATAAATATGTATCGCACAGGTAAGGCTCTAAGTTACATCATCGCGCGAGATACATAACGGCGGTGAACTCAATCACTGTAACCCTTCATTTTTGCACTTTCTATTTGGTCAGTATTACATCAGTGTAGTACAATCTACAAGGCAGACACTAGTCGCTTGGATTCAGGTTTGCAATCATCTATTTCCAACAATGATTGGCGCTACGGCTTGTATGTGACGCGATTGTTTTGTGGCGGAAGCTATACTGCTGTTCCAAATGTCCCGCTGGAAAACATACATTTTCAATTTGGATAAGTACTAATCTACGGAAAAGCAACTGGTCTTCAGAATGTTGGCTCTAGAACAATATCGCCTTTGTTGAGAATGACCACACTGTCCCTCAAATGTTACTGGGTTAGCGAACTGCGGAAAACACTTGGTGTTTTGGAATATCCTAGCGTGTTTTTCGTCCGCTAAACGTTTGTCCGTAGTTTAACATGTTCAACTTGGGACATCACGGCTTGGCAAACCAGGATTACGGGGGTACTTTGGGTACGACCAGAACTGTGCCCTTATGTGGAGGACGGTTTCGTTTGATCTGTCAAATTCTTGCACACACCAGATGCAGATTCCGACATTATGGAAAACACCCTTCTCTGGCTTATCAATTTTTCGGTATAGGTGTGAATATTCTGAGGCCAAACAGATTACAGTGAACCCAGACAACAAAGGGCATATTGCCAGGCTCTTTGTTCACCATGGGCGACAGGTGGGTATCAGAACATAAACCGCACATTCAGCAATCAGTTCATCAGAAGAATCAAAGCTAGCAAATAGACTAAGGTATGAAAGGACGACAAACATATCCACAGTTCACACAGACTCCTGTGCTTTCATTGGTTCTGCTAAGTTGTGCGAGGACTATTCGGATCCCAGAACTTGACCTCCTCCAGGTTACAGCACCTAATTACCGAAATATCTCATATCTCATGTCCAAAAGACCTAAAAGAGTTCAGAATGACGAGAGACCTAATCTGTCAAAAACTGTCTAAAGCTTCTCGCAAGAAGATGACTTACTTAACTTGGTAACACTTTCCTACAGTAAAGTGTTCTGTGCCAATATGGATCTTTCTACAGAATTTCTGATGGCCACTTGTCTGCTTGTTTGGCTTTAGAGGTTCCAAAAAGTTTTCCGGCATCCACAAACGATTAGCCTACGACAACACGCGATACCATTTTCATATATCCGCCACGCACAGCACGATAGATGGAAGGACCACTGCACCTCAAGGTCATTCAGCCACACCGACTGAATCATCTCGCACTGCGTTCGGTGACCACGTCTCCGTATGACTGTCCGTGTATGAAATATTGGTAGTGACGAAGGTGCTATCACCTGAATTTCCACATGATTACCATTGTGCCTCTGACCCAAAATTTGAAAGACTGAGCAGGTACACTCAAGCCACTAAAATATTTTCACGAGAGACTCAGCTGAAGCTCTCGTTTATGATATTCTACAACTCGGGGCCTGCGCCTACCCTTGGGGCCCTGCGCCCCAATTTGGGCGAAACCGGTCGCGGGCTGTCGAAGAGTTTTCAGCAATTTTGTGAGTAGTTTCCTTTATGAAAATATACTGCGATATCTCGAATATCGTGCCAACTAAAACATGAGGCGCCGTGTGTGCAGCACTTTCAGTTGTAGAATATCATAAACGAGAGATGCAGTTGAGTTTCTCGTGAAAACCAAATTGATTTTCAAATGAGTGTATTTCTCGAGAATCCAAGTAGTTTATGATTTTGCAATCCTTTTTGCACCCGACCCAGAGGACTCTGCGAACATAAAGTTCAATCCTAACGACTGGTTGTGCAAATCCAACACAAAGAAGTATGCCAGTTTCAAATGCGTTTTATTATTGCTTTTACGAATGTGAGCTGGCTCGAGTGTTATCACTGAAGTGGCTCGTTACCAGTAACTTCATATCGAATCAAAAGTGATAAAAGAATGCATCGATGTAAAGATTTCGACATGTAGTACGCATGCCTAACAAAAGAGCATTGTTCTCCGTTCCACAGTTTTGCTGACGGGATACTGCCTGGAAGGACCATGACATGAGAACGCTATATACAGCTAGGTTATGTAGACGTAACCATGCAGAACATAATGTAGAACTGTACGACTGTATGTTTTACGTGAAACAACATTGTGGACAACTCGCGAAATTTACACCGTTCCAGGCTTGTTTAGTTCCAAGGGGAACCATCGTTCAATCACACCTGGAAATCTCGTTTGGGATAGTCATCAAGTGAATAAACTGGCACCTTTTTTAGTTGGCATGATATTCGAAAACACATTGTTAACATGTATGGCACTGGTAAGGCTCTAAGTTACATCATCGCGCGAGATACATAACGGCGGTGAACTCAATCACTGTAACCCTTCATTTTTGCACTTTCTATTTGGTCAGTATTACATCAGTGTAGTACAATCTACAAGGCAGACACTAGTCGCTTGGATTCAGGTTTGCAATCATCTATTTCCAACAATGATTGGCGCTACGGCTTGTATGTGACGCGATTGTTTTGTGGCGGAAGCTATACTGCTGTTCCAAATGTCCCGCTGGAAAACATACATTTTCAATTTGGATAAGTACTAATCTACGGAAAAGCAACTGGTCTTCAGAATGTTGGCTCTAGAACAATATCGCCTTTGTTGAGAATGACCACACTGTCCCTCAAATGTTACTGGGTTAGCGAACTGCGGAAAACACTTGGTGTTTTGGAATATCCTAGCGTGTTTTTCGTCCGCTAAACGTTTGTCCGTAGTTTAACATGTTCAACTTGGGACATCACGGCTTGGCAAACCAGGATTACGGGGGTACTTTGGGTACGACCAGAACTGTGCCCTTATGTGGAGGACGGTTTCGTTTGATCTGTCAAATTCTTGCACACACCAGATGCAGATTCCGACATTATGGAAAACACCCTTCTCTGGCTTATCAATTTTTCGGTATAGGTGTGAATATTCTGAGGCCAAACAGATTACAGTGAACCCAGACAACAAAGGGCATATTGCCAGGCTCTTTGTTCACCATAGTGTATGAAAACAATCCAAAAGTCAGACTAGCTTATCCATCCATGGTTTTTGCGAATAGATTAGACGTTCAATTAGTTAAAATCTTTCTACGAAATCCAGAGCTCAAGACCACCGACAAGAGTACCGTGAGCACACTTACGGTGTTTGTATGGAAGACAGAAAACTCGTGGAACGCTGATCACAACTAATACGAAAGGATGATAAAACACACAGCGGGGTCGGCGATAATCACGTATTTAGGCTAGATGTCACCGAGAGAGCAAAAAATTGTGGCGATAAAACTCCTTAAAATCTGTTTCCGATAACCCTCAGAATTTTTCTTATGGATTTAGTGTTTACAAATGAGTAGATGGCCGCCCAACCGTACGCAATGAGCCCATGAAGAAAAATACCTATCTTTAATCACTAAATTGGATTTGAGGGCTATTTTCCAGTTTTTTTCAGATTAGAAAAGACGTTTTCATTTAATAAATCGATGAAACTAACATCAATATATTCCGGCTTTCACAAGGAAGGCGTCAGATTATGTAGCCCATCCACGTTCCATGCAACCTAGGTTTTCATCAAATTCTGGGAAGCTAATCGATGCAAAGAACGTGTAAACGTTTCACAAATTAAGCATGTCTAGGGTAAGAAATATTTGGAATTTTATAGTCGAATACGACTTTGATGCACTAGTAATAGCAATAAAACAGTTTTTTTATTGATAAGGAAATGACCACTCATCATACTCTTTGTCTATACAAGAGAGGCTGTTTCCTAAACTGAGTGGAACTGCAAGCTGTCCCACAGTTTTTTATGTTCCTTAATATAATATAATAATATAATACACACGATACACAACTTCATTGGACGGATTTCTGAGACAATCCTGTGTTATGGAATTTAGATCCATTCGTTGGATGTACGACCGCACCGAAATTAAATGAAATAAAGAAAACTGGTTTCTAAAGAGGCAAACATCCATAATCGAGCCAATAGGTTGTATCATCAGTGGAGCTAAATACTGAGAACTGTCCTCCAGCACATTTCGGTGCAGTATTTTAGTGATCACAGCCAACTATCCTATTAAGGCTACATAATTTCATTCTAACCGCACTTGACATGCAGAAGTAAAAATAATTGGACTATATTTTAAAATAATACTTCGAAATACTTGAAATCGAAAGGTTGCAGCGATTCAGCTCACGCTCATCTTCGGGAGGCATTCTGCTGGGTCTGTTAACCTGACTGAGGTGAGTTTTGCAAATTGTTCTCCGTCCAAGTTTTCCACGGTATTGTTTTGGGCGCGTGTTCAAAATGCCAGTTGACCAATCCAATGGCTGCAATGTTTAATGGCTTACTCAATCGGACAATAAATACAGGTGGAATCATTCGGCTTGTAACACAGCTAGTCTGACAAACATGGGTCTCCAAACAGCATTAGCGGTTGCTTTCTTAAGCGCCATTCAGTTCATGGCCACCCTGGCGAATCGTAAGTCACCATATAAAATTTAGTGTGTACGACTGTAATGTTTTAATGATTTAAACAGCCAAAGGCATTGCGCTGCGGCTGGTTTTGCTTTACCATTATTATCCTTGGCGTCAGTTTAGAATATATTTTATAAAGGCATAAAAAAGACAAACCTTCACGATACTACCGGTAGACTTTCAGGATCACCGAACGGTGTCTAATTCTGACATAATGAGAAAACGTTTGCTTCCAACTTACTCTAATTAAGTTTTTTTCGACGGTACAAGACCACCTTTTTCGAGGAAATTATGATCCGTGTCTTCATTGTGGGATCCCAAAGCTACGCTGATAAGCAATCAGAGGACACAGTTCATTATTCATTACACATTTACAAACAACTGGGCCTTATTTGTTTACATATTGTCAAGTTTCCCCTTGCACGAGTTACTGCCTAATTAAAGTGCCATGTTAAAGTAGGAAGCGATGGATGGTGTATGAGTTGGAGTCACTTTGGAGTTTCAGGAAGGAGGTTGTCTAGAAATGAACCAAACTCCCCTGCTCAAGATGTCTTTTTCAAACCAAAATTGCATAGTGAATCTTATGTGAGCATCAACAATGATACAAATTAGGTCTTATGAAAATAAAAACTTGGGCATTTATCCTGACCATAAATTCAGTAATTTGCGTGCTATACTGTTAGAAACAAAAAATCACATTCTGTTTTACCGATATTTTTTGCCCGGTCGATTCGAATGGTTGTCTGGATTTTACTAACTCAACACTAAATACTCAGCGCCAAGTGAAGAATAAAAGAACAGCTGGCATGCACATAGAAAACAGCTTACATTATCTAAGTATTCAATCCAAATATAAAGTACTGTCGGATAAATATAATGATCGTTTATTAAAACCGGTGATTACTAGAACATAGAGATACCAGGCTTTCGAATTTAAAGCGATTTTGCTGTTGAAGTTCCGATCAACCCTATCTGAAAGTACCACACGGAAGCGTGGATCTTGACGAGCTCATAAATAACAAAGATGTGTTATGGGAGACAGTGCCTTTCCGCCATTCCCCCTGTTTTTAGGCCGCTCCGGCAACTAGTTAGCAACAGTGTATACCTTCTATGGGTTACCAACTTGCAACAATGAGTTCGCCTTGGCTATCAAACTTCCACAGTGTGTATTTGAATACATCCTATAGAATTCTATGTCATGGTGGGCTTAGTACCACCCACGATGTCTGCATAACTTACTGCCTGGATTTGTTCGTGGTAATTTGACCCTAAATTTTCCGCAGTGTATTTACGATGCGTGAATAAGTAACATTCTTTGTACTTTTGGGCAGTGGATTAGAGGCCGGTTGAGAGGTATGATGGACTACGTAGTGGACAATATACGAGCATTTTCTGTTGAGGAGAGCGATGGTTGTATGAATCGCAATAGAAACGCACCACTACCGAACGCGCAACCAGTGACGCAACGCTAAGTTTTGCTTTGCTCTACATCAACGATCAAAATTAAATTTCCGAGCTCGGAGAACAATGCAATGAACTCTACCTCAGCAAATATCTACGATTGCTTACTGTGTCAGTATTATATAATACAATACCCTGTCATGTACCTAAACGTTTCGCGAGTGGAAAAACTTGTTTTCCGATTGTCGAAACAGTAGTGACGCAGAATAGTTACGACTGATTTTGAAATCGCCAAAATACGTTTTCTCTTTGAAAGGCAACAAAACATCCTCCAGCTAAGCTATAAAACCACCGGCACAGGCTGATATGGGTAACAAGCAGACGAGCGCTTTTACATTTTATGAGGTCGTCTACGGGGCTAGCGACGTAATCCCAACGGATACAAAAGTGTTTTATTCCAAAAAAAATTGGGCAGAGATTTAGCCCCATAATTTTACCCGAACATCCAAGATTTTCCAGGATATCATTTTGTGCGTTAAGCGATCGGAAACTGAGGGGACATTTGATGGGTTACTGGCAATAATTTACAATAGTACCGTTTATTTCCACAAACATACATGCAGCTTTCATGTTCAATAAGTGCACGTTTGAAGCCCTTTTCAAGTTACATCATTACGAGAAGCGATTCTAATTGAAGTTTGGCGTGGTTTTTAAACTGACTTTTATTACACATTAAATTATTCAAGAAATAAATGATTTCCTCCAAATTATTTGTCAATCCATTTCTTATATGATGCTCAACTGGTGCTTTATCTAATGGTAGTGTAGTGGAGCTGTTACCCATCACGCAGAGTCTTTCAATCCAAGAAGTGGTTCTATTGGTCTCGTTCAGGTTAATCCATACGACCCGGTCGTTGATAACTTGGTTCGCTCAACCTGGCGGATTTTTATCTAATGCAACGCAACTCTGGGCTTTAAAACTAAGGTGCTTGCAGCGCCATATTCTTTCACGGGTAAATGTTAAAAGTTATTGAAAAAAGGTGTCTTCTAGCTGATTTGAAGATGTACAAAACCTCACCCGCTTTAGAGAATATCTTTACCAGTCCGATGGTCAGGTTATGAAAAACAAAATTCCGTGAACCGTCCACATTAGCTTTGAATATTTGTGGGGGGGGACCATGTATATTGGGTCTTCTTATATAAACTTCCAAATGTCCGTTATGTACGCCACCTCATAAGGAGTCTTTGGAAATCGTATACATTGATTAATTGGATATTATACCAATACACATGCTGGATGAGTCTTCAGAAGACAGAAGGCCTCAGTCGCGTGGGCTACGTCTTGCGTTCACGTGAATGTGAGTCTGATCATGCGATACAAAACCGGTTGTTTAGGTGGGTGAAACAGTTAAGAAGGTCTCCTGACCAGTGAGCACATCAGCTTTAGCTCCCTCCTGCCGCGTTCAAGTGTTTCAGTGCTATTTGATACCGAGCCCCAGTTTACCATTCCAGACTTTTAGAAACAACACTAAGGGACGTGTGCTGATTTATTCCAAATGAAACAGCACCCACAATGAATTTCAAAAAATATTTTCCCATTTTTATACAGCAAAATATTATACATCAGATAACTTGTCACAATATCCAGGAGACCATCCAAGTTCTCTTGCCCCATAAGTAGCCCAAAATATTCCTTGGAGCTCTGGTTTTAAAAAAACTTACATCGAGTCAACCATAAATCCTGAGTGAACCTGCCTGCCTAAATGAACCGTGTTCATACTGCGCATTCAAAATGCGCAGAGACTTTCTAAGGCACGACTCCACGGAACAATTTTCTACTAACAAACAACTTGTTTCTATTCCATTTTACAATTCCTGATTTCATTTGTTAGCCAGAGTAGACATAGTAACTGTACGTTGAACGAACATAGAAGTGACTTTAGGCTAACACAGTGTTTGACCTACATCTTCTTTTAACACACAGTTTATGACACCTTGAGTAAGTAGTATAGAAAATGCTAGAAAATTTGATTCAGGTCGTAATTATCTGTAACACGGTGGGAGTATTTTACATGAGTTAGTTTGCTATTCATTTGGCTCGTTTATCCATCTTTCTACTTTGCATTATTTGTTGCGGTTTTTGTAAACAAATAGACATATCCAGGACCGAACAGTTCTTTGCTGTCACTGTACCTAACCATGAATACTTTATTTCAAATTCCTCTAAACCACGTTCTACTAGCTGACAGATATTAATAATAGGCCGTTCGAGGAGTATCAGATTACCCATCAAAAATTTGCGGTTTCTCTCGCTAAAGCACATATGTTCATCCCTTGTGGCATGCAGTACTGAAGTAATTTTCTTACTTGCTCGAGACACGCGTACCTTGTAAACGCTTAGCAAAAGCCTCGACAACCTGCCCCTTTGTTAGAATATGATTTTACTCTTTGGGCGGTATCGTTTCAAAGTCGAACGTGATTTCCGCGTGTTTTACTATGCTTCAAGTGTTTTTTGATTCTCTTTTTGCTGCCAGCGCCGGGTTAGTTTTGTCTTATGAATATGAATTATGTATGACCAACCATGTGACGCAACCACGGTTTCACGTGACCAGAAGCTACCATCTAATCAATGAACCGAATTTAAAAGACGATGAGCGACCATTCTTTTCTGTGGATTCATTGTATGCAATTTTGAAGCCATCCTCTTGGACAAATATTGAATATCAAAACAGGACACACTCACTTGTATATTGTTTCAGCATTTTTAAACAATTTTAGAATGACCCATTGCACAGGAATAGCCCTCTTTCGTAGCATCCAAGGGTATTCTATCTGAAATATAGTTTTTGGAAGCTCAAGTGACTCAAATTTGGATAAATAGGTCAGTAGTAAACAAGGGTTGGAAAGTGAAGAAGAACAAGCGTATACGAATGCACACAGATCTGAGAACCACGTCCACGAGTCTCTTGTTTACATGCATGATGGGAAATTTGATTGACTTTGCAGAATTTCAATATACTACTTGTTGCGACAGGAAGTACAGGGGGAGGAAATTTTCTTCACCAGTGAATTATCCAATAATGAAAATGGATCTTACAGTGGAGCGATGGTATGTGTGCCTCTGTGGCCCACTGAAATATGCTATGTCGTGAGACACTCGTGCTTTCATGTGCTAGGTCAATCAACCGTTAAAGATCAGCCTAACGCAATGTACTGCTTTTTCAGGCTGGATGTTGGACATATGTAGCGACTTATTCTGTAAAAGTGATAACGCACTGGCATTTCTGGCTCAGCACCACTGCTCTGTGGTCAGTCCTCTGAGCCGACCGCTTTGGCCGGGGACCTAATAATCCTCCTGTCCGAACCCGGACACCCTGCTTTTCTCCCAGTCCACGCAGAACATTGATTATTCCAGCTTAAATTAAGACCATTCCACATCGACGGTCACGTGGTATCCTGAGTTGATTAGATTCATTTGCTGTATATACCGGAGTGGATAACATCTACTACTCACGCCTCTCTCTTCCTAGAAAACTTAGCTGCTAATATTCCCCTTTTGAGTTAGTAAATTAGTGAGGTTGCTCAATCGATCTGGTGTCGGTTTCGGCCACGACATCTGCTTTTATACTGGTTAGGCTAACTGGTTATCGTTTTTCACTCGCTTGCGATTGCACACCGGTGGCGACCAATGGGTCACGTTTGCTGGACCTGTAGGTGTAAGAATTCTCCTAAGTCACACAGTGAAAGAACCCTCGCTTATCTAGATGCTCGTTGATAATCGCTTGTGTGCAAATCATATGGCAACATCTGCGAAATAGTCTTACCAGCGAGAAAATGATTGCTACCTCGATATCACGTCTGCTTACGTGCCAGTCAATGATTAACATCCTTGCTCCCATTCAACGTTGGACGCCCACAAAAACCTTGGCGTTCAAGTAGTTGCCGAGGAAGACCTTGCCGACATGGAATGTGTAGATCACATTCTTCTTGCTTTTGAAGAGTAGTTGCAAGTGTTTTCGAATGAACTGTCCAAAATCATTCCGTCATTAAGTATGCACTTTGCACTCAAAAAATCTGGCGTCATCATTTTGAGCTTACGGTTCTTGAAAGTGGTACTTACATTTCATTGAGTAGCACTTAATCTTGTGGAGCAATTTACTGATATTAAAACTTTTATCAGTTCTAATTTGAGCGCGAAAAAAGAAGACGACAAATGAATTTCCAGGACACAGTTTGTTTTCGCTAATTTATAATACATGTGGCGACAGTGCGGGTCATCCTGAAATCCCAGAGGACGTGTATATCAAGCTGATTTACGGGCTGCTTTTATGCTTAGGATTATGCTTTAAAATTACTTATAAATTATGGCGGGCGATATCTCGTTCCAGTGGATCGTAATGTTACAAAAAAGAATAAAACACCTTACCAACAGATTGGAAGTTTAGAGAACATTGTTCAGCAAATTATAAACAAAAGGCATAACTTTGCTTTCGTTTGACTTTTATTAAGGGAAGGTGTGTGGTTCAACGCCTACAAAAAGGACCGTCGTACATAATAATTCGAATGATCGGATCGGATATATAATTTATATAAATATATATAATAATATACTATATATATAGTCTAAATGAGTAGCATCGACCTACGTTTAAAATTTTAAAACATGTAACAACTTGCTTTTCAGAGCATAAGAGACTGGTCTACCTTAGTAAGTTTACTTGCTTAACTCAGTTTCGAGAACTTTGTTTTCGGTTGTCCGACCAGTATGTTCCGTTCATTCTACGATAACTGGCAAACGTTTGGTCTTAAACACAAGGGACGTTTAGAAAACCCGGCTCAACGCACTTGTTTTAATTACATCTTGAACATAATTAAAAAAATTAACGTACATTTGAGTTGTTTTTCGTCTGGAGTCAGCCAGCATCTGTCATTACAAATATCAAGATACATTAATCGAAGTACGATTAAATGTGGTTGAACAGGATGACCAGTCATTATAGTAAGATAATATATCGTCCACTGTTTCATCAAGGCTGGGACGGGTTTAAGTCCAAAAATTAAAGATTTCCGGGCGCCATTCCACATAGGGCAGAACAGAGCCATCTTAAGGCCTAAAACACTGGACTTTGAAAGAATGCCTGCATGGGGAGGACTTTTTTGGAAAACGAGGTAAAACGATGTATAATTATGTAGATCTGATGGGTGACTTGACATCAAGTGAAATGCTGGCACGTTCAAATGCGTTTGCAAGCGCAACATAAAGCAGTCAGAAAGTATGCAGTCCTGTTGCAATAGTCAAACGCGATTAAACGCACTGTGGACAAGGGCGCCACACATCTGTTTACAGACACTAAATTTTTTATCATTATTAATAATTTACGTCGAATTATGGAACCTTAAATAGCGTTTAATTCTCCAAAGCAACTAGGAATTTTCCACTTCCAGGAAATGCTATAGACTTTAATGCCTGTTGATCCGGTGTACATCATAAACGCGCTACTGAATACTGCTAACTTGCTCATTTACTTGCTAACATTGCGAATGACGACTGGACCGCCTAGTAAACACAAAGAAGCAAGAATGTTCCAGCAATCAAAAACAAAATAAATGCCTCTATTTGGCTAGTCTGCAAGTACCTCCTTGAAGTGTCAACGCCGTGATTGGAAACGCCGTTTTCAGAAAATGGTTGGGAGTACCTGTTCAGTGGCTTAAGGGAGAAGGTAAGGTTATTTTACAGTGTATTAATTCAGAGTGAGGAAATTGATGGTTAGTTTCTTTCGTCGGCGTTGTGAACTCGCCGGAAAACAGTTTTTTTGGCGCTGGAAATATATTGTTCTACTTATATGCGGAAGCCGGGTGGATGAAAGCTGATTGCTTATATCCAAAGCTGCATTTTCGGCTGTGTCCGGGGTTGCCTTCTTTCCCATGGGAAACGTAATAAACTGGATTAATAAGGGCCCACTCATGCTCCATCGCTGTTTGTTATAGATAAGCCGGATATCGAAGCCATACGTGAGTTATCTTACAGTAAACTACGAATCCTATGATAGGGTGCCAAACAGTTGCATTAAGCGAGAGCATTTTTCGACGTTGAACTCAAAGCAGCAAACACATGAATATCACAGCTTTTTTCTGGGACTGAAGCTGGCTACATTTTCGTGGTTCAAGTTTTTTGCATCAGTATGTTGTGATTTTTGATCATCCTTGTAAAAGCATATTTTTTTATCGGAATCAACCCAGAGATGTATCATTTATGGTACTTTGTTGATTACAGGCTATCCCAGAGGTCAGCATTAAGGCTGAAAGTTTGGAATAGTTGTTGACAATACCTTTTCAACTAGGTTCATTAAATGTTAATTAAACATTAATTAATTTAATTTATGATTTATTGTTCATTACTATTGGTTGATTATTAATTTATGATTCAAATAAGTTGACTAATTATTAATTGCATTATTGATATCATTATTATTCTTTTGACGCAACCGTTCAAACATCACGTTTATCATCGACATATTCTAACCGGCAGTTGACACACACTTTGTCTCCTACGAATGAAACTCAGGGCTTTCAAAACGAACATCCTATGCTTCTTGACGCTAAATATTTTACGGAAACGTAATTCCGCCATTAAAAATGCAAACAAATTATCATCTGGACGACTGCTTTAGCGAGGAAATTATTAAAAGCATTGAGCACGTGTGACTTCATTTTGCTGTGCCCCTACGTTTCAATGTTAAGTTTGGTGGATTTGTGGTTGTGTGTGCCCACAATCTTCCAAAATAAACTTTTGTTTGATGATAGATACAACTCTAAAATTTGCTGTTGAAGGGCAATGCAGACAAAAGTGGCTTGAAGAAAGAGTGAGCGTCAGCTAAACATTATTTGATGGGGCAGATTTTATTCTGAATTAACTAAACTAGGAATATATCCTGAAGCATGCTTTTCTTCAGTGGCTTTAGGTCGGCTAGTTTTTAACTGCGTTGTGTCGATGATTTTTTCCAGAATGGTGTCAGACGATGCAGACAAATTGCATCTCCATCCGCACATACTGATGTGCGTTTCGTAGTAGCATTTGATGAAACTTCATCGTGCATTATTTCGGGACCCTCTTGGAATTTTTCCACTTGAGGCTAAAAAATATCAAAATATGAATGCTCATGCAGTCGTTATTCTTAGGGTTTGCGAATAAATTTTTCCGGAGCTGAATAACGCCTTACCGTGCAGCGTTGAAAGTGCATTTAGCCGAATGCGTATGCTTCTGCGGATTTAAAGTAGCTTCTGATTTTGGGTTTACAGGATGCGTTGAAGCAGGTCATAAAAGACCATCTTGTGTGATGACACTACCATGGTTCTAGCGATTAAACATTGCAAAAATACACCTCGTTAAGATTTTAAATATTTACATCTCTTACACCTTAAACTTTGCGATTATTCACCATTTTTCAGGTTACTACTCTATCATTAACTATGACTGCGACTGCAGAACTTATTCAGAACATATAGTCGTTTCATCTGCCCCTGAAAACGGATGCCAACGATTGCGAAAGCTAGGCAGTCCAAAGTTGTTGCACAGTTTGCCGTTTGTACAGAGCGTTTTCAGCCGTATAACCCTTCTAAATCTTATCCACAGTAGCATTTTTGGACCACCCAGTGTGTCTTTAGCTTTCGGAGAATTTTAAAATAATATCTATTTAGTAAAGTTTTATAATGAATGCTTTACCGCAACACATCAATACCAGATATTAAATCACTTCCGAAAATGTTGAACCAACTTTCTTGATCCTCCCAAAACATTACAATGCAACAATTGCCGTTGATTTACAGTCATCTGCCGACAACTATGTTAATGGAAATGACCTAATAGAATCAAGTCGGATAATTAACCCAGGAGTTCAATGGTGTACAATGAGCGTTTCTGTTGGTTTTCGAATCCGGGTACCGTTGTTTTGTGTGCATGGCAAGTTAATGCAACGTGATTTCTTTCGCGTGGCTCAACAGAAAATTTGTACGTGCAAGACAACACGAGAAGCCCATCGTGGAACACTCAAAGGTTGTACGGTCTTTTTATCATTAGTATACCGACATTATCATGATTTGGGAGGACCAAAGTTGGACAGGGTCATAGACCAAACAGCGAAATTTCTCAATTGGATTTAACTACCACTCTTTGGACTGAAAGATCTTTCATCATATTTGTTCTCTTGATGATGTGTGATCACATAACCTTTGTTTTACCCAGCGTGACTGTTGCATGGGCTGACTAGTTTTTATTCGTTACATGGGAGATTTACCAAAATAATGTACAACCGTAATATAAAGCACTGGTCGCCTGGTTGCATTTAATTAAATTTTTGGTTGTCCAGAAAACGGCTTAAATTTTTGCAATGATATGCAGAAAGGTTCCTTTCAGAAAAGGTCTAAATATATCAGACGGTTCGAGACTGTCATTTTGCTGCTTTTTAAATTATAGTGCTGGCAAACTACACAAAACAAATCACTTTCTGCTTGACTTAGTATCAAGAGTGTTGTCGTACCTATGACTATCGTCTAAAATACCATGTATACAGGATAGTTTACTTTCAACCCTGTAAGCAAAGTTCCATTATGTTCTGGCGTGCGGAACTAGCTAGTATAAAGGAAAAACGGATCTTAACCTAGCTATAACCTATATATTTTTACAGATAAGTAATGGACCTAAATTTTCTTCAAGGCAGTCTGTGAGTGTACTAAGCCCCTTCTTATTGGCTAACCCACAAAGCTTCAGAATAAATTGCAACCAGTCACCTAGGAATACGATTGGGCGGTTTGTAAAATGATCTGAACGTAAATTGGATTCTTTTCTATGGGAGAAGAAAGCACACCAATTGATGTGACGTCCGACCGTGCATCACCCAAATTGCAAATGGGATTATTACCTGCAAAACATGATCCATAGAGTAAAACATTTTTTCCGGCAAAATGTCAAACAAAACTGGAATAACATGGTCCAAGAAATATAACCTTGAAAATAAAAGAGGTTCTATTTCTATTGTTGGTAACATTACCGCCTTTATTGCTTTGGGATGCCAACGAAGTAATCTTCAAACGTCCACTATTCTTACTTCTACAAGCATGACTACTCGTCTATGCTTATTTCGCTACTTAAGTACCAGTAATTTGGTATCAAAACGGAAGAAACTGTCATATGCCTTTATGTTTTGTAAGTAGTCTGTGGCTCATAACGTGCATACTGCAGAAGGATTCTTGTGAAATTTGTTGAACCAAATCAGCAGTTCAATGGCTTGATAATTTTCATAATTTTTTGGACTCTTACAGCCACAACAAGTACAAATGGTGTGTTTTGCCTCATTTTGATATTGCGTCATATAGCAATATTGGCTAGTTGAATTTCCCATTATATATGCAGTGTCAGATGGGGAAGCGGCCTTCGCTCAAAACTGTTTCCGTCATACGCGTATCAAAGCAGTTAAGCCTAAGGAAAATGCACTTTCTGGCACTACACTTGGGTTTATATGGAGTTCTATTTTGTGGGAAACAGATGCTTGCTAGTGTGACAGTTTAGAGACAAGAAGCTACTTATCCGCTATTATAAACAGACTGAAATATCTCAGACATAGTAACAGATGTACTATACCAACTCCAGTGCGACAACAGCTTATTCAACTAACATCGCAAACGTTTATAAGTCATCCAAGATTTCTTTGGTGTTGGATGATGTCAAGAAACCGGAATCCTTGGTAGCGATGTTATACAAAAGCTTTAAATCAAGACAATCTTATGAAAATGAAAGAATCTGGAACCCAAACTTTAACCAAGTGCATACATAGTGTTTAGATAATGCCGAACGGCTTGTTCAATTAAGTGCGCATGTAATTTGTTCAAACGTGGTTCAATCCGACCATTCTGCTCCGTTTCTTTCTGAAATATTCTGAACCAGTTCAGCAATGCTGCTGCGATAGGTATTTCTGTCTGCCGCAGTCGAAAAACGAATCCTGCTTTTCTATATTCTAACCCTAAGATGTGCCAGTTTTTCAAAGCAATAAAATTGTTATTTTTAGTGAACCTCGCAATCTGTTCAAAGTTTGTCACAGACGGCACACTTAAAAAAATAGCTTGCACAACACGCCATTCAGTGATGGATTTTCACAATAAATTTGCACTTCTGTCTGAACTGCAGTTTTTGATAGAAACACTGTCGCAAGTGAGCCCACTTAATAACCAAACACCAAGTATTTATGCTAAAATATTTTGAGTCAAGTGCCAAAACATACCATTATATTTTTTTATCCTAATGTGTTACAAAGAGTGGCATCAAGGTGAGTTTTATCAGTTACTTAGTAACTCGGTTAGCTTGCTGGTCTCATTTATGAGAAGGATACATCGTCCATGGTATTTACATTCATAAGTAAGCATTGCAAATTTGGGGTTGTGTCACGATGTCGGCTTTACTGACGATAATAACCTCTAGCTGAGTGTTGCCACCATTGTATCATCACACTGCACGGAATATCAATTTTATAAATAGCTACCCGATAATGCTTTCAAGGCGGTATCGTCTGCTACAAAGGCTGCACACTAGTAACCGGTCGCTTGACAAGAGTTTAAGCTGTAAAATCCGTATTTTGTGTGTAGATTTTGAGAACAGAACAAAAGACAGCAATTTCGTTCTTTTCAGATTACACCGATTACATTGAGCTGAGTAAGTGTAACTCAGTTTTTGTAGAATAGTGCGTATACATTTGATACTTTTGAAATCAACAGAGCATATAAAGCCACCCAAAGAGATGATTTCTGGACTTGTTATCCTGAAGACTGCTTCTGAATCTCAACGTGTTCATAAAGTCAGGAACCACGTTTTAGGCGTCTTGCAAAGTATCGAGTTTAATGAACAACCGAGTTCCAGATTAAGGCATAAGTATTTCTGAGTTCGACGTGAGAGTAAATTTGGTTGTACACTTCACCGTCAGACAACAGACAGTGTTTTGATAGTTTCTGAGTAGGACCCTAGTAATACCAACCTTAGGTTGCGCGCCAAGTGACTACTGCTTGCCTTGCTTGTCAGTTAGAATAATTTGACGGCCACAGGCGTGATAGTCGGATTCATCCTGGCCTAGTGAACAAGCCCAGGGTCGTTCAAAAATAAATCATCTACGCTGGCAAATTTTACGCGAATGTGTGTTTACTCTAAAGAAACTGGCAGTCTTTTCAGGCAAATAAATGGCAATTCATTCTCCATTCTCAAGTCTCAAAGTACCTTACACGAGTAGTGAACTTAACGATTGAAGGGAAAGAATTTTTTCGTTTGTTGTCTAATGATAAGTGTGAAGAACTCGGTGCGACTTTTTCGTTCAACTGCAGATTGAATTTCCCACGGTACAGGCAGAATAGACGCACCCATCGCCCTGGCTCACAAGGCCGGTGGACAAAGCTCGCATCCTGGTACCACAGATGAGTTATCGTAACAAAAAAACAGCACGTACAGCAATGTTTATGGTCAGAAGGCAAAACGATTATACTACCATATTAATGGACGAAGTCGTAAAAATTGAGGTGCTGTCCGTTCAATCGGACATTTATACACACGTTCTGAGAAATGTCGAACGCCACTGAGCGTAGTCTCAGTATTCTTTCATTGCATCACATGCAATGCATGCCGCTCAGTGCCTGCCGCATTCTTAGTTGTCATGGGGTTTCCATGATCTAACGGAATGCTTTTTAGGCGATCACTTATATCACGAATGATTTGTGCGGTGGATATTCGTAGCCGATCTACTTCACCACTTAGCCATGGGTCAATCGCAATGGCATCCTTCAATAAACAAAATTAATCGTTCTGGACAACGTGCACTTTGAATCTTGCGACGTTTTCATGATTAATCTATCTGTGGTTCCAGTGTATTACACGTAGTATCCAGTTCCCTCTGCCAATTAATTTTGACGAAGCAAGTGAACAAACCAATCATTCTACCTGTTAATGGCCTCTTCGGCCATTTGATGGGGAAACCAATATCTTTTCTTAAATTGCAAGGTGTGAAATTAGTTTGATGCTCATTTAAATAAATTATTCAGTGAAACATTATTCTGTGAATTTCCACCGAAAAGCGATAAGGTGACATTTATGCTATATTTACTGGAAAAATACCCTCATTATTTGTCCTAACTCGGTGTACGTAAACATTCTATTTAAGTAAAACGTTGTTTAAAAGATCGTAAGTTGATTCCGCTTCATGCTCGTACAACTAGTAACCCTCAGCTTTCCATAAACTATCTCCTACGAGTTACAATTATCTTGAAAAAACCAACAGAATTCAAGCCATGGAGTTTCGGGCCAAACTCAGCTAGGTGCTGGTTTATATTTTTGGCCTCACGTGATGTGTAACTATATTGATTAAATTCAAAACGTCGTTGTGGCACGAGGTGATGTAACCAGACTTATACTGCGAACATTTTCTGTTAATTTGCGCACGGCAATCGGAGAGCCGGATTGTAGAGTCTTACTTCACTGCGTTACGCTTGCAAAACATACATTTTGCATGTTTTTCAAATAGCTTTTTAATTCATCTTTTGGAAAACTCGCGGCAGAGAATAGGAAAGATTACTCCACTAAGCGGTCAAGCAATCTTCTGTAAAACCAAGAAAGGAAATATATAATAGTTCGCTTAACGTACCTGGCAGTTTGGAACCAGTCTACAGTACTAAATTCATTCCTTCCTTTTTCTGATGCACATTCAAAGGTAAAGCGTGTAATGAGCAGAGTGAGTTAATACCTAGATGTTTCAATATGTTCTGATTTATTAATTCACCGTATTAACTGACTTATGATTACCTTTGCATAAAGAAATACAAGAAATAAAGACGAGTAAGTTGTGGAGTTTTCGTTTATCTATATTACTATTTGAAGATGAGTATGGCATACATTATTGAACTTTGATCGAACAAACACGCATAACTTAATCTCAGCTTTAGTACAACTGAAGTTTAATAAGTGTGATTTTTGGCCTTGATCATTAAACAATAATACTAAAGCAAGCACAAGGTGTTCTCTAAAATGCATTGCTTTAAGTGAACAATCATGAGTGAATAAATTTAGCTTTACAGAGTAGTAGCACTCTGAAGTAACTGATTTAAATTTGATCATTTCAGAATCTACTTGAACAAATTTTACATTCTGATCTAAATAATGCTGCAAACTTTGGTATAAAGCAAACTTTCTAACTGAAACATTATAACGTTATTTTTGAAGCCGCTGACACTTTAAAAAACGCAGGTATGTTTACCGGGTTTTTTCAATATGTATCCACCAAATTAAATTGTAGAACATGAGTGACTGAATCAGTGCTCTCACAAAATCTAATTTCAATTCTAGTGTATCCATATTTAGCACAAGGTAAATACTATCTACCGTAATTTGTGAATGCAATTGCATGAAATTCACTAAATCGGGTTATTCATTTGTATAGTTCTGCAACAACGTAACACCAACTGTTCTAATCACTGTTAGCTAATTTTCAGTTATGCGTAGAGTAGGGTGCTGTCATATCGGACGGCTGAAATGGTGTTTTTATTTAGCAGGGTTGCTTGTCGGTACCGTGTGACCGGCGATTTACAGGAAATGGAATCCATCCACCGTGGTTGTACGTGTGAAGAAAGCACGCAGCCAAAGTGCACAAATGTTCAAATTTACCACCTAAATTTCGTTCTTTTAGCCGGAAAAGGAATGTCGAGAGGTACGTCTCAATCTAAACACAGTACTTCTGTTCTAGCGTCAAAACCGCACGAAAACCGGGTGTAACTGCTTCTTGTAATTTGTTCTATTTTAGCTGACAAAATTATTTTCCCGTGTAAGAACATACATACGGTGTTTTGCACTTATTTAAAGCGTTTATCAGAAAGTGACAAATTCCGCTTTTTGGTATCTTGTAGCGGTTCAAACATACAGCGAAGGTGAGATGACCTAACTTTTGCGCTCATTTTGCCTGTGTTAGCCCGGTGAATCTATCGAGAGTGAATATCACTAACTAAATATGGACTGAAATGAGTATTTCGAATGAATCTCTTCATTAAAGTGCATAAAGCTGTTTTTTTATGGTACCTTAGAATTTGTCCGTTTTACTTATTCAATCAGCTTTTCATCTCATATTAAGTCTTTGTGTTATTGAATTATGTTGACATTATACAGGAGATATACCGTGGCGCCGTAAGTATCATACGTGTATAGGCGATGAAAATGTTATAAAGTCAGCACAGATAAAATAAGCTTAAAATGCTCTTATTTCGACCGTTTGGGCTAAACAGCCACTAGTTGTCTATAGTGTACTTTTAATGAGTACCATGTGCACTGCTTTTTATATATTGCTCACATTGTGTGTGACCTATTGAGAAGGGAGCGTAATTCAGAATACTAATGAAGATCACAGTAGTACTATTGACGCTTTTCTACTGACGCCTTTCCGTCTGTAACGTAGTCACAGAGACTCGCGCTTTTTATCGATCACCATCTACAGTATTATCCTTGCGGATCCAGATTTAAGATTCATTTGTACCATCAAAATTGCAGCAAATCTGTTGATATCTAGTTTGGTTGGTAACAAGCGTTGGTAAGGTGACGAGCAATAGTATACAAACATTCCCTGTGTTCAGAAAACTGTGTACCAACTGATCCAGTCGACTTGTTCATCCAATATTTTAGGCCTTGCGGGGATATATTTTAGGAAACAACACTGATATTCCGAAAATTCCCATTTATAATAAGAACACAGATGGGTTGACGAACATGTTTTCGGCAAGGTCTTTTCAAGTCATATAGTTGCGAAGGTTAAGAGAGCGGTATTTAATATATTTGAAGGAGTATGGTGTAAATGGACAGGGATTCGAGTGAGAAATGACATTGCCCACCTACCAAAGAACCATTAGTTCAGGTCGCCAATAGGATGACTTGAGCTAGTCAGCTAGGGGGGTGTTGTGGTTGTGTGTTCAGCACACGGTGCATATGTGGGGGGAGGTGAGTTGGACCACGGTAAGTACAACACACGAACAAAGCGTTTTTGCCAACAAACAATCGGGTCGCGATGTCGTATGGCGATAGCTTCAGTCACTGCAGTTGTGCGCTGCTGTACTGATCTGGGTTGATTAGCCGGCGCCTTGTAAATAACGCGGAAACTTTGGCTAGGTATCACGTTGTGTTCAGTGTCAGCTAAATGTTGTGTTTCAGAGCTGGTTATCGTCCTCATAGTTCCAGAAGCTAGCCAGGGTGGATTGTGTTCCTTCATTCTTTGACCGAGTTGCCTAGTCGTGCGTCCGATGTATTCCGCTGCACAGCAGCAAGAGAATGAGTAAACTAACATATTTTTGGCGTGGACAGGCACTCTATCCTTGAGATTAAAGTGGCACAAACGATTGCTGGTGAACCACGTGCAGAGTTTTGCGGCCGGGAAAACTTTGTTCAGACTGGTGGAAAGTCTTCTGTTCAGTAGATCGGCCGGTATATCTCCCTTAAACGGGAGGTTAATGTAAACTGGTTTCCTTCCAG
>NW_008752018.1:9101-11826 GCF_000715545.1 Opisthorchis viverrini | reverse complement strand
GTCCAACTCACCTCCCCCCACATATGCACCGTGTGCTGAACACACAACCACAACACCCCCCTAGCTGACTAGCTCAAGTCATCCTATTGGCGACCTGAACTAATGGTTCTTTGGTAGGTGGGCAATGTCATTTCTCACTCAAATCCCTGTCCATTTACACCATACTCCTTCAAATATGTTAAATACCGCTCTCTTAACCTTTGCAATTGCATGACTTGAAAAGATCTGCCGAAAACAACACTGAGTTGCAAAATGGTGGTTTTTACTAACCCTGTGCAAACTAGCTGGTGCAGAAATTCGTATCTCCTTTTTGAACATTGTCACAGATCAATAAGACTGTTGTTTTAGGTTACGGTTTAGACAACTAGTGCGGAACTACTGACTGAAATTGGCACTTCAATTGGTGCCCACTCACAATAATTCAACGAATGCTTTAAAAATGTAATGATGAAACCGTTGAATAAATCTTTTGATGGTCTTGTGATAAATATGGACTTTGTGGATTCGATCACCCTGTTCCACAGGCCTACATCTTGTACTGGTGATAAAAGGGAGCCTAACATTATTGTTCTTACTTTTTTTTAATATTTTCTATTGGATCCCGTTATTTATATCCCAATTAAAAAGGTTATCTTCACTCTTTAAAGGAACGAATTTAATATTTAGAGGTAGGTTTTTTTGCGATAAACCTTGGGTAATATATTTAAAAATACCCACAACCTCGAAGCTGGCGTTTAACCCAGGTTAATAATTTATTTTAAAAAAAGTAATTAAACAAATATTTTATCTGGGCATTCAAATGCCACTGCAAGCTTGAAAAAGTTATTCGCCAAACAATTTTTTGGGAAATGTGCCGAGTTTCGTGTGAAAAGAGTCATGTGTAATTTATGTAAAAAATGTCAATTTCTTTTGGTGGGTTTCGAAAAAAATTCCATATGCATCCCAATACGGTTATCATGTCAACATCTTGTTTATATCCGATGGACAAACAGTATGATTCGAACAGTTACCTCGTCCTCTCAGCAAGGGTGGTAGATAAATATGACATACATACGCCACTAAAGCAGTATACACCAGTGCCAACTTGTGAGGACGTTGCCTGGAGGTTCTCCAGAACCAGGTCTAGATATTACAAAAGAAAGGGTTGCTAGAACGCCAGGTATCCCATAAAAGACATTGGTTCCCACAAAAACACCGGCATTCCCAAGCCACTGGAATACAAAATCCGTTCCGAAATTCCTAAACTCACATCACATGCTATTGATATCAGCCCAGTTCGTCCAAAACACCTCGTTTCTAAAACGGGCGCTGTACAATTGAAAAGCTCACGTGCAGATATTTCGAGATGGATGGAGAACCTGTCATATGCAGTAGCGCAAAATATGAAAATATGTCGCATTTTTCAGTGTCTTCTTTGCTCTGCGGACCATGTATGTTGCGTTCTTTTGGGCCAAATTTGGTACCTCCAGCCAAGTATATAATCTATGCAGGTGATGCTGGTGCGCAAACGCAGTGGGCTTTCGTCGAGATGGAACACACCTTTGAGAATTATACAGTATTTCCTCAAGACAGCGCGTTGGCCAACAGCCTACTCTGAAATTTCACAACAGTGTTTATCATTCAGCGAATGGCCTGTTAGTGTCGCAATCCGAAAGCGTTTGGGCCAGTTATGAAGTGTCGTAAAATGGATGCAAAACAGTTAGGGAAAACGTTCACTCGGGATAAAAGTTAGATCATACATCTAAACCAAGTGCTGGAATATGTCAAAATGGCAAAGTCCAAACCAACATTTCAATATTGTGTTTCCCACGCTTTCGTCGGTGGTTTGAAATGTAGTTGGTTTAAGGTATTTGGATTTATAAGGCGAATGATGGACAGTTTCACACTGCGCCGCGCATTTGTGCGTTGCTAGGGTAAAGCTAACGTATTTTCCAAAGAACACCATGTTTAAGTGAACAATTTATTGAGTAGTCTACATCGACTTGGTTAATCTCTATATTGAAAACCTGGGGTGTGGATATACTACTTCACTGGTAGGTGTGGCGCCAATATTACTTCGCAGATATCGGTGCAATGACACATGAGTCACGGTCCGAGGAATGCAATCAGTACCACAGGAAGCTATATAATGAGTGGTAGACTTTGGGCCTAAAGACTGCACAGCTGTCTCTGTGGGTAAGGCAATGACTAAGCTAAAACTAAAGAGAAAGGCAGAAAGGTGAATAGAGGTCTGATACAAATTACTGCCCAGAATTTAAAGTGTAGTTCTAGTAAATCTTACAACTCTGGCCCTAACATCCATAAAGAAATGTACCTATGTACGTGTGTTTTAGTAAATCTCAGGGTTAGATCTGAATAAGCGTACGATAGACCGAACTCAGACTGTATTGTACTGCTGTACGATGGTGTTAGAGCGATTTAAATCAGCCGACAATTTTGTAACGCTACTGAGTAGACACCAGGTGTAGACAAAAAATGACCATCTGGCATAGATAAGGACCGGCTTGCACAACTTTTTAAGTTTTGAGACACCATCCGGTATCCAGCGCCTAGTAAGGCAAAGGACATTCGTTCTCAGAGAAGACTGGCAATAATGCGAGACTCAACTCGTTATAGGGGTTGATACTTCCCAACCGAGTGGGCTAGAAAGAATCCAACTCAGTTCCCGCTGGGCATGCAACTCGTGTAATGATGAAACTTCGACAACAGTGACGACAGCTCCGAA
>NW_008752018.1:0-936 GCF_000715545.1 Opisthorchis viverrini | reverse complement strand
ATCCAGTGTTTACTTGTCAACATCTGAGATGGATTTCTCGTGGCTCATCATCATCCTAATCCAACTGGACCAATCAAGAGCGCACGTTCTGCCGGTACGAACCATCGTGTCATCGGTAACCAATCAAACGCTTCTTACTTCGCTGTCCAATGCGGTTGGAGTTCCGACACCTTATAAACCGATGACTAGTGACAACCATCTGGTTGGGTTCTCAATCGGGCAGTGAGATGACCACCCATAAACTGATGCATTTTTCGTATCTGCTTCTTATGCTGATGGGTCTACTCAGGTCTACTGAGTTTTGCGAACCTATCCCAGCCGAGAATCAATTCCGANACCTGGGTGGACTACGGTGGGAAATGCAGCATCTAAGCGCAGAACTCAACACTAATTGGCAGATGGGAGTAGAGATGGGGTTCTGTGCAAAGCAATGTAAATCACAGCCGAATTGCTTTGGCTTCAATTGGTGGGTGAGTTGATCTTCTGCGCATCACCTCTACGCCGTTTCGTCAATGCGTCATTTGCTTGCACGCCGAGCAAACTCGGACTACTCTCATCACCATAGGGCTGGGGAAGGGGTGATCCAAAATCCCCACGTCTCCTCCTGTTTTCACTTGTGTCTCCATGCCAATCACTGCAACCCCAATTCCAACTTATTCTCCAACCGCATTTGTTCATTTACTCCGATGTCATAGATTGAGATGGTTCCTTAAACAATCTATGTAATTTTATTGCCATTGTAGAATCCCGGAAATGCCTGTCAGTTGGACAATACTGGAGGTTCGTATATATTGAGCTCCTCTTCGGTTGAGCTGTACGAGATGAAATGTTGCGGTAAGTCAGCAATCCATATTTGTGAGGGCGTCTAATGCTATCCGTTCATTTGCAGCCCCATGTATATAGAATTTAGGGCGTTTAAATAAATGAATAAATAAA
>NW_008752017.1:511491-514059 GCF_000715545.1 Opisthorchis viverrini | reverse complement strand
GCATGGACAGGTGGAACTCTCGTCTGATTTTGGCGAACGAGTGACCGGTTGAGTGTATTGAGGTGGATGAGTAAGTGTTGGAAAATCCGTTAGTATGCTAGCAAAATGTGAATCCGGTAAGATAACTCGGACACCTATGGATGAAGTTGTGGCACTATTTCCGTTGACTGAGAGGGAAGTAAGCGTATCTAAGAGACGTTTGTGTCGCACATCAACAGATAGATTGTAATGGGTTAGGTAATTTGCACCGATGACAGGTGTTTGGACGTCGGCCAAGAGGAAGATCCACTTGAACGCACGTCGGATTCCGAGGTTAAGGGTGAGGGAACGTTCGCCGTATGTAGCGATGCGGGTACCGTTAGCGGCTTGTAACGAGAAAGAAGCAGAATCGGGAAGTGGATTCTTATGTGATAGCACAATAACGTATCCACGAGGGAACGTAGACTACTTGAACGATCGGTGACGAGGAGTAGGCGACTAGCGCGTGGAGGGCCACAGACAGTCGTCGCCGTTACTGCCTGTCCGGTGCGTTCAAAGGAGTGTTGGTACGCGGCTTGAAGGAACAAGTTGGTTGACACTTACGTGCTCTTGGGCCATAAGATTCGTGCTACTAGCACCAAGAGGGACGAGCACGAGACAATGTTCTGCATTGTGAAAGTTGCCGCTGCCTGTTGATCTCTAACCGTTGTAGGTGATCGGTCAAAGCATCAAACTTGGCTTGTAGGTGCGATATAGAGGCAAGAAGTGGGTCGGAATCTGTGATGGGCGCAGGGCGGGAAACTGAATTTACAGGGTTACTGGAGTATGCTTCGTGCATCTTATCCACCATTTGGGCTAACTGCTCCAAGCTGTGGTCATCAACGAAAGCACTGGTGACATGGCACATGGAGGGTGGGATTTTGTCGAGCCATAGTTGGGCCATGATTTCCACCGCTAGCTTATAGCCACAGAGGAGACTACGCATGTGGCGAAGCATTTGCGACGGCGATCTGTCATCAAGTTCGACAGTGGTGAATTGACCCCGTAGCATTCTGTTTTCTGATTTCCCTGTCCTACTTGTGACGGCCGCTCGAAGGGCGTCATACGGATTTCCCCTGGGAATATCTTCCAATACATCTGCCACTTCTGTTGCCACATCACAAGGGGCTGGACAACATAGGAAAATCGCGTGGCTTGGGAAGTGATGCGTCGGGTAGTAAAAATGGCCCCATACCCTGGAGTTGCGTGGATTGTAGGCTGGCAAACACATGTTAATCGCATTCTCGACTAAATACGCTGGATCAAAGTGTGCCCCGTAACTACCGGGCGAAAGAAACAAAATTACGACGACCTGAAATAAAAAGCTTTTAAAAAATATCTAGAAATGCTCGGACTCAACAAATTTGTAGTGGTCTGGTTACCCAATAAGTTAGTGTGTGGCAAAGAAATGAAAATAATAACGCTAGGTGCGGTATACAATAATAAAGAGGTCATATGGAACAGACTCACTAATAGCTGTTCTCTTTAAAATAGTTCCTCGGTGGCCCAGGTCAGCGGACTAAAAATCATCCAATTTTGGTGTTCCATGGGTCTTCTTCTGAACACACAATAGATGCCTAAGATGGTCTGAAATGTTTTGGTACCAGAGTCAGTACATGAGACTTGCGAATGACCGCTGCAAGCGTGAGCGAAATCAGGAGAGAGAGAGTCGAGGCACATGACCGCGCTTGTATTCTGTGAAATCGTACAATTGCGCGTTTTCGTGGTTTTTCGTATTAAAAAACGGTTATGCAATTGAGAAAATACGTAGTGTTATAATAGAAGTAAAATACAGGTACAAAAAGCCACACAGGCTCTGCTGAAACATGCCATTTGTATTCAAAACTGAATGCGCGCCAAATAGCGTACTAAGTGTTAGACAAATAACTATATAGGTAAAGTAGATGCGAAAGCATTTAGTTTGGGCACACATACCGTCTCAGTTCGACAAAAAGTTATTCCCCCTAAAAACAGGGGCGTCGGAGAATGCTGCGTGTGCCCAATACATCCCCAGTTAGCACCGGTGCAGAAATTTCTGCAGAATGTCTGCACCCGGGTGCGGACATTTCCGCACAAGTTCCGCAGATTTCTGCACCCGGGTGCGGAACCAGTGCGGAAATGAAACAAGTTTCCGCACAATATCCGCACCCGGGTGCGGAAATTTCCGCACAATATCCGCACACTTCTGCACCCGGGTGCGGACAATCTGTACCCAGTCTCGGGACTTCCGCACCCAGTCCGCACTTAGCTAAGTCGTCCAACGCGCAAATATAGCCCATTATACGGATTTATCTCTTTCCCCAGTACGATTCAGTAACATCGTAAACACTAAGTGATAGTCCACCTGCCCCCACATAATTGCTCAGCGTATTACCTTTCCGGATATCAATAAGCGCCTTCAAGTACAAATGTTTTAATGAGTGAATTATAAAAAATACAGGGGGAAGATCATTTGTCATTCTTGGTGGCTCTCTGCAGGCGTTTCCGAACTTTCTGCCGTTCGTTCTCCAGCCAGCGATGAACGATTTCCTTTACTTGTCGCGGATTTGT